>NW_022263178.1:0-75509 GCF_002021735.2 Oncorhynchus kisutch
AAATGGACAACTAATTCTATGTACTTGTGAAGATCTGAGAGGATATGATTGGTATAAGAAACACGCACTAAACTTCAACCTCCGGAGGGGTCAAGAAAATTCAACTTCGTTGTCGGCAGGATTCGAACCTGCGCAGGAAGATCCTAATGGATTTCTAGTCCATCGCCTTAACCACTCGGCCACGACAACAGTCTTGTCAGCAGTGAATGGGCCACCAGGCATAGCCTACAGAAAGTGATAATTTTACAACTGAAAGACAATGCAGTACTCATTAACTCATTATAATGCAATAAAGTGAATTGTTCCCCTCATTCATTATTAAGTACAGATGTTTTCTAATTTCCTTGATCTTTGGTCAGCTCCAGAAGTTTTCATTTGAGAGTGTTTATTATAAATTGTTATTTCATCATCTTATTATTACTGCTAAGCAGCATGACTTCTGAGAGGCACTAAAAAACTGTCAGAAGTGGGATTTGAACCCACGCCTCCATGGGAGACTGCGACCTGAACGCAGCGCCTTAGGACCGCTTCGGCCATCCTGACTACAGCACAGTACCTGGGTATCGGGTTAAAGAGTATGGGGTAAAAGTAGAAATAGGCACAGCAACACAATCACCACAGAGACCAGTAAATTTAAGCACGATACCGACTTGCACTTTCAATTGTCATTTGTTTTTATCAATGAAAAACTCCAGTCATTGATTTAACCTCAATATGGCCTTCAATGGAAAAGAGTAGTAAAATCGTCATTGAATGAACGCTAAACTGGCCTTAGAATATGGCCATTCTGATATAAATGATAAAATTCCTCAGATATGACCGAAAAAGGTGTCTGTAAATATCAGCAATCATCAGGGTAAGAGTGACAACAGGTCCACATGGGGAAATCTTAACAAATGGCTTAATGGGTATTTTCAACGCAATCGTGTTATTATTTATTTTTAGGGTTTAACAAGGCAGCTCAGCTGTGACCTGTGGCTTGACTTTAGATGTGGCCAGTTCGATTACCCTGCAGACTTTAAGAGTGTCTTCAGAATATGGCCATTTTGACATGAATTTAAAAATGCCTCAGATAGGACCAAAAAAGTGTCTGGAGCTATCCGTCAGGGTAAGAGTGACAACAGGTTTCCACATGTCAAAATGGGGGAAATCTTAGAAAATGGCTTAATGGTTATTCATGAGAATCGTGTTGTTGTATTGTTGAGTGTATCATGGGATCTCACCTGAAATCTGTGGCTTGACTACAAACCTGTAACCTATGCTACTGTGGCCTATAGAGCTAGAAGGATGGATAACCAGGTGTGTAAAGGTGTGAGGTGGGATCCTATCCAAAATGGACAACTAATCCCTATGTACTTGTGGAGATCTGAGAGGATATGATTGGTATAAGAAACACGACTAAACTTCAACCTCCGGAGGGGTCAAGAAAATTCAATTTCGTTGTCGGCAGGATTCGAACCTGCGCAGGAAGATCCTAACGGATTTCTAGTCCATCGCCTTAACCACTATGCCACGACAACAGTCTTGTCAGCAGTGAATGGGCCACCAGGCATAGCCTACAGAAAGTGATAATTTTACAACTGAAAGACAATGCAGTAACTCATTAACTCATTATAATTCAATAAAATGAATTGTTCCCCTCATTCATTATTAAGTACAGATGTTTTCTAATTTCCTTGATCTTTGGTCAGCTCCAGAAGGTTTTCATTTGAGAGTGTTTATTATAAATTGTTATTTCATCATCTTATTATTACTGCTAAGCAGCATGACTCCTGAGAGCACTAAACAACTGTCAGAAGTGGGATTTGAACCCACGCCTCCATGGGAGACTGCGACCTGAACGCAGCGCCTTAGACCGCTCGGCCATCCTGACTACAGCACAGTATCTGGGTATCGGGTTAAGAGTATGGGGTAAAAGTAGAAATAGGCACAGCAACGCAATCACCACAGAGACCAGTAAATTTATGCACGATACCGACTTGCACTTTCAATAGTCATTTGTTTTTATCAATGAAAAACTCCAGTCATTGATTTAACCTCAATATGGCCTTCAATGGAAAAGAGTAGTAAATCGTCATTGAATGAACGCTAAACTGGCCTTAGAATATGGCCATTCTGATATAAATGATAAAATTCCTCAGATAAGACCGAAAAAGTGTCTGTAAATATCAGCAATCATCAGGGTAAGAGTGACAACAGGTCCACATGGGGGAAATCTTAACAAATGGCTTAATGGGTATTTTCAACGCAATCGTGTTATTATTTATTTTTAGGGTTTAACAAGGCAGCTCACCTGTGACCTGTGGCTTGACTTTAGATGTGGCCAGTTCGATTACCCTGCAGACTTTAAGAGTGTCTTCAGAATATGGCCATTTTGACATGAATTTAAAAATGCCTCAGATAGGACCAAAAAAGTGTCTGGAGCTATCCGTCAGGGTAAGAGTGACAACAGGTTTCCACATGTCAAAATGGGGGAAATCTTAGAAAATGGCTTAATGGTTATTCATGAGAATCGTGTTGTTGTATTGTTGAGTGTATCATGGGATCTCACCTGAAATCTGTGGCTTGACTACAAACCTGTAACCTATGCTACTGTGGCCTATAGAGCTAGAAGGATGGATAACCAGGTGTGTAAAGGTGTGATGTGGGATCCTATCCCAAATGGACAACTAATCCCTATGTACTTGTGGAGATCTGAGAGGATATGATTGGTATAAGAAACACGACTAAACTTCAACCTCCGGAGGGGTCAAGAAAATTCAATTTCGTTGTCGGCAGGATTCGAACCTGCGCAGGAAGATCCTAATGGATTTCTAGTCCATCGCCTTAACCACTCGGCCACGACAACAGTCTTGTCAGCAGTGAATGGGCCACCAGGCATAGCCTACAGAAAGTGATAATTTTACAACTGAAAGACAATGCACTAACTCATTAACTCATTATAATGCAATATAACGAATTGTTCCCCTCATTCATTATTAAGTACAGCTGTTTTCTAATTTCCTTGATCTTTGGTCAGCTCCAGAAGGTTTTCATTTGAGAGTGTTTATTATAAATTGTTATTTCATCATCTTATTATTACTGCTAAGCAGCATGACTCCTGAGAGGCGCTAAACAACTGTCAGAAGTGGGATTTGAACCCACACCTCCATGGGAGACTGCGACCTGAACGCAGCGCCTCAGACCGCTCGGCCATCCTGACTACAGCACAGTACCTGGGTATCGGGTTAAAGAGTATGGGGTAAAAGTAGAAATAGGCACAGCAACGCAATCACCACAGAGACCAGTAAATTTATGCACGATACCGACTTGCACTTTCAATAGTCATTTGTTTTTATCAATGAAAAACTCCAGTCATTGATTTAACCTCAATATGGCCTTCAATGGAAAAGAGTAGTAAATCGTCATTGAATGAACGCTAAACTGGCCTCAGAATATGGCCATTCTGATATAAATGATAAAATTCCTCAGATAAGACTGAAAAAGTGTCTGTAAATATCAGCAATCATCAGGGTAAGAGTGACAACAGGTCCACATGGGGGAAATCTTAACAAATGGCTTAATGGGTATTTTCAACGCAATCGTGTTATTATTTATTTTTAGGGTTTAACAAGGCAGCTCACCTGTGACCTGTGGCTTGACTTTAGATGTGGCCAGTTCGATTACCCTGCAGACTTTAAGAGTGTCTTCAGAATATGGCCATTTTGACATGAATTTAAAAATGCCTCAGATAGGACCAAAAAAGTGTCTGGAGCTATCCGTCAGGGTAAGAGTGACAACAGGTTTCCACATGTCAAAATGGGGGAAATCTTAGAAAATGGCTTAATGGTTATTCATGAGAATCGTGTTGTTGTATTGTTGAGTGTATCATGGGATCTCACCTGAAATCTGTGGCTTGACTACAAACCTGTAACCTATGCTACTGTGGCCTATAGAGCTAGAAGGATGGATAACCAGGTGTGTAAAGGTGTGATGTGGGATCCTATCCCAAATGGACAACTAATCCCTATGTACTTGTGGAGATCTGAGAGGATATGATTGGTATAAGAAACACGACTAAACTTCAACCTCCGGAGGGGTCAAGAAAATTCAATTTCGTTGTCGGCAGGATTCGAACCTGCGCAGGAAGATCCTAATGGATTTCTAGTCCATCGCCTTAACCACTCGGCCACGACAACAGTCTTGTCAGCAGTGAATGGGCCACCAGGCATAGCCTACAGAAAGTGATAATTTTACAACTGAAAGACAATCAGTAACTCATTAACTCATTATAATGCAATAAAATGAATTGTTCCCCTCATTCATTATTAAGTACAGATGTTTTCTAATTTCCTTGATCTTTGGTCAGCTCCAGAAGGTTTTCATTTGAGAGTGTTTATTATAAATTGTTATTTCATCATGTTATTATTACTGCTAAGCAGCATGACTCCTGAGAGGAGCTAAACAACTGTCAGAAGTGGGATTTGAACCCACGCCTCCATGGGAGACTGCGACCTGAACGCAGCGCCTCAGACCGCTCGGCCATCCTGACTACAGCACAGTACCTGGGTATCGGGTTAAAGAGTATGGGGTAAAAGTAGAAATAGGCACAGCAACGCAATCACCACAGAGACCAGTAAATTTATGCACGATACCGACTTGCACTTTCAATAGTCATTTGTTTTTATCAATGAAAAACTCCAGTCATTGATTTAACCTCAATATGGCCTTCAATGGAAAAGAGTAGTAAATCGTCATTGAATGAACGCTAAACTGGCCTTAGAATATGGCCATTCTGATATAAATGATAAAATTCCTCAGATAAGACCGAAAAAGTGTCTGTAAATATCAGCAATCATCAGGGTAAGAGTGACAACAGGTCCACATGGGGGAAATCTTAACAAATGGCTTAATGGGTATTTTCAACGCAATCGTGTTATTATTTATTTTTAGGGTTTAACAAGGCAGCTCACCTGTGACCTGTGGCTTGACTTTAGATGTGGCCAGTTCGATTACCCTGCAGACTTTAAGAGTGTCTTCAGAATATGGCCATTTTGACATGAATTTAAAAATGCCTCAGATAGGACCAAAAAAGTGTCTGGAGCTATCCCTCAGGGTAAGAATGACAACAGGTTTCCACATGTCAAAATGGGGGAAATCTTAGAAAATGGCTTAATGGTTATTCATGAGAATCGTGTTGTTTTTTTGTAGAGTGTATCATGGGATCTCACCTGAAATCTGTGGCTTGACTACAAACCTGTAACCTATGCTACTGTGGCCTATAGAGCTAGAAGGATGGATAACCAGGTGTGTAAAGGTGTGAGGTGGGATCCTATCCAAAATGGACAACTAATCCCTATGTACTTGTGGAGATCTGAGAGGATATGATTGGTATAAGAAACACGACTAAACTTCAACCTCCGGAGGGGTCAAGAAAATTCAATTTCGTTGTCGGCAGGATTCGAACCTGCGCAGGAAGATCCTAATGGATTTCTAGTCCATCGCCTTAACCACTCGGCCACGACAACATTCTTGTCAGCAGTGAATGGGCCACCAGGCATAGCCTACAGAAAGTGATAATTTTACAACTGAAAGACAATGCAGTAACTCATTAACTCATAATAATGCAATAAAATGAATTGTTCCCCTCATTCATTATTAAGTACAGATGTTTTCAAATTTCCTTGATCTTTGGTCAGCTCCAGAAGGTTTTCATTTGAGAGTGTTTATTATAAATTGTTATTTCATCATCTTATTATTACTGCTAAGCAGCATGACTCCTGAGAGGAACTAAACAACTGTCAGAAGTGGGATTTGAACCCACGCCTCCATGGGAGACTGCGACCTGAACGCAGCGCCTTAGACCGCTCGGCCATCCTGACTACAGCACAATACCTGGGTATCGGGTTAAAGAGTATGGGGTAAAAGTAGAAATAGGCACAGCAACGCAATCACCACAGAGACCAGTAAATTTATGCACGATACCGACTTGCACTTTCAATAGTCATTTGTTTTTATCAATGAAAAACTCCAGTCATTGATTTAACCTCAATATGGCCTTCAATGGAAAAGAGTAGTAAATCGTCATTGAATGAACGCTAAACTGGCCTTAGAATATGGCCATTCTGATATAAATGATAAAATTCCTCAGATAAGACCGAAAAAGTGTCTGTAAATATCAGCAATCATCAGGGTAAGAGTGACAACAGGTCCACATGGGGGAAATCTTAACAAATGGCTTAATGGGTATTTTCAACGCAATCGTGTTATTATTTATTTTTAGGGTTTAACAAGGCAGCTCACCTGTGACCTGTGGCTTGACTTTAGATGTGGCCAGTTCGATTACCCTGCAGACTTTAAGAGTGTCTTCAGAATATGGCCATTTTGACATGAATTTAAAAATGCCTCAGATAGGACCAAAAAAGTGTCTGGAGCTATCCCTCAGGGTAAGAATGACAACAGGTTTCCACATGTCAAAATGGGGGAAATCTTAGAAAATGGCTTAATGGTTATTCATGAGAATCGTGTTGTTTTTTTGTAGAGTGTATCATGGGATCTCACCTGAAATCTGTGGCTTGACTACAAACCTGTAACCTATGCTACTGTGGCCTATAGAGCTAGAAGGATGGATAACCAGGTGTGTAAAGGTGTGAGGTGGGATCCTATCCAAAATGGACAACTAATCCCTATGTACTTGTGGAGATCTGAGAGGATATGATTGGTATAAGAAACACGACTAAACTTCAACCTCCGGAGGGGTCAAGAAAATTCAATTTCGTTGTCGGCAGGATTCGAACCTGCGCAGGAAGATCCTAATGGATTTCTAGTCCATCGCCTTAACCACTCGGCCACGACAACATTCTTGTCAGCAGTGAATGGGCCACCAGGCATAGCCTACAGAAAGTGATAATTTTACAACTGAAAGACAATGCAGTAACTCATTAACTCATAATAATGCAATAAAATGAATTGTTCCCCTCATTCATTATTAAGTACAGATGTTTTCTAATTTCCTTGATCTTTGGTCAGCTCCAGAAGGTTTTCATTTGAGAGTGTTTATTATAAATTGTTATTTCATCATCTTATTATTACTGCTAAGCAGCATGACTCCTGAGAGGAACTAAACAACTGTCAGAAGTGGGATTTGAACCCACGCCTCCATGGGAGACTGCGACCTGAACGCAGCGCCTTAGACCGCTCGGCCATCCTGACTACAGCACAATACCTGGGTATCGGGTTAAAGAGTATGGGGTAAAAGTAGAAATAGGCACAGCAACGCAATCACCACAGAGACCAGTAAATTTATGCACGATACCGACTTGCACTTTCAATAGTCATTTGTTTTTATCAATGAAAAACTCCAGTCATTGATTTAACCTCAATATGGCCTTCAATGGAAAAGAGTAGTAAATCGTCATTGAATGAACGCTAAACTGGCCTTAGAATATGGCCATTCTGATATAAATGATAAAATTCCTCAGATAAGACCGAAAAAGTGTCTGTAAATATCAGCAATCATCAGGGTAAGAGTGACAACAGGTCCACATGGGGGAAATCTTAACAAATGGCTTAATGGGTATTTTCAACGCAATCGTGTTATTATTTATTTTTAGGGTTTAACAAGGCAGCTCACCTGTGACCTGTGGCTTGACTTTAGATGTGGCCAGTTCGATTACCCTGCAGACTTTAAGAGTGTCTTCAGAATATGGCCATTTTGACATGAATTTAAAAATGTCTCAGATAGGACCAAAAAAGTGTCTGGAGCTATCCCTCAGGGTAAGAGTGACAACAGGTTTCCACATGTCAAAATGGGGGAAATCTTAGAAAATGGCTTAATGGTTATTCATGAGAATCGTGTTGTTTTTTTGTAGAGTGTATCATGGGATCTCACCTGAAATCTGTGGCTTGACTACAAACCTGTAACCTATGCTACTGTGGCCTATAGAGCTAGAAGGATGGATAACCAGGTGTGTAAAGGTGTGAGGTGGGATCCTATCCAAAATGGACAACCAATCCCTATGTACTTGTGGAGATCTGAGAGGATATGATTGGTATAAGAAACACGACTAAACTTCAACCTCCGGAGGGGTCAAGAAAATTCAATTTCGTTGTCGGCAGGATTCGAACCTGCGCAGGAAGATCCTAATGGATTTCTAGTCCATCGCCTTAACCACTCGGCCACGACAACATTCTTGTCAGCAGTGAATGGGCCACCAGGCATAGCCTACAGAAAGTGATAATTTTACAACAGAAAGACAATGCAGTAACTCATTAACTCATAATAATGCAATAAAATGAATTGTTCCCCTCATTCATTATTAAGTACAGATGTTTTCTAATTTCCTTGATCTTTGGTCAGCTCCAGAAGGTTTTCATTTGAGAGTGTTTATTATAAATTGTTATTTCATCATCTTATTATTACTGCTAAGCAGCATGACTCCTGAGATGCACTAAACAACTGTCAGAAGTGGGATTTGAACCCACGCCTCCATGGGAGACTGCTACCTGAACGCAGCGCCTTAGACCGCTCGGCCATCCTGACTACAGCACAGTACCTGGGTATCGGGTTAAAGAGTATGGGGTAAAAATAGAAATAGGCACAGCAACGCAATCACCACAGAGACCGACTTGCACTTTCAATAGTCATTTGTTTTTATCAATGAAAAACTCCAGTCATTGATTTAACCTCAATATGGCCTTCAATGGAAAAGAGTAGTAAATCGTCATTGAATGAACGCTAAACTGGCCTTAGAATATGGCCATTCTGATATAAATGATAAAATTCCTCAGATAAGACCGAAAAAGTGTCTGTAAATATCAGCAATCATCAGGGTAAGAGTGACAACAGGTCCACATGGGGGAAATCTTAACAAATGGCTTAATGGGTATTTTCAACGCAATCGTGTTATTATTTATTTTTAGGGTTTAACAAGGCAGCTCACCTGTGACCTGTGGCTTGACTTTAGATGTGGCCAGTTCGATTACCCTGCAGACTTTAAGAGTGTCTTCAGAATATGGCCATTTTGACATGAATTTAAAAATGCCTCAGATAGGACCAAAAAAGTGTCTGGAGCTATCCCTCAGGGTAAGAATGACAACAGGTTTCCACATGTCAAAATGGGGGAAATCTTAGAAAATGGCTTAATGGTTATTCATGAGAATCGTGTTGTTTTTTTGTAGAGTGTATCATGGGATCTCACCTGAAATCTGTGGCTTGACTACAAACCTGTAACCTATGCTACTGTGGCCTATAGAGCTAGAAGGATGGATAACCAGGTGTGTAAAGGTGTGAGGTGGGATCCTATCCAAAATGGACAACTAATCCCTATGTACTTGTGGAGATCTGAGAGGATATGATTGGTATAAGAAACACGACTAAACTTCAACCTCCGGAGGGGTCAAGAAAATTCAATTTCGTTGTCGGCAGGATTCGAACCTGCGCAGGAAGATCCTAATGGATTTCTAGTCCATCGCCTTAACCACTCGGCCATGACAACATTCTTGTCAGCAGTGAATGGGCCACCAGGCATAGCCTACAGAAAGTGATAATTTTACAACTGAAAGACAATGCAGTAACTCATTAACTCATAATAATGCAATAAAATGAATTGTTCCCCTCATTCATTATTAAGTACAGATGTTTTCTAATTTCCTTGATCTTTGGTCAGCTCCAGAAGGTTTTCATTTGAGAGTGTTTATTATAAATTGTTATTTCATCATCTTATTATTACTGCTAAGCAGCATGACTCCTGAGAGGAACTAAACAACTGTCAGAAGTGGGATTTGAACCCACGCCTCCATGGGAGACTGCGACCTGAACGCAGCGCCTTAGACCGCTCGGCCATCCTGACTACAGCACAGTACCTGGGTATCGGGTTAAAGAGTATGGGGTAAAAGTAGAAATAGGCACAGCAACGCAATCACCACAGAGACCAGTAAATTTATGCACGATACCGACTTGCACTTTCAATAGTCATTTGTTTTTATCAATGAAAAACTCCAGTCATTGATTTAACCTCAATATGGCCTTCAATGGAAAAGAGTAGTAAATCGTCATTGAATGAACGCTAAACTGGCCTTAGAATATGGCCATTCTGATATAAATGATAAAATTCCTCAGATAAGACCGAAAAAGTGTCTGTAAATATCAGCAATCATCAGGGTAAGAGTGACAACAGGTCCACATGGGGGAAATCTTAACAAATGGCTTAATGGGTATTTTCAACGCAATCGTGTTATTATTTATTTTTAGGGTTTAACAAGGCAGCTCACCTGTGACCTGTGGCTTGACTTTAGATGTGGCCAGTTCGATTACCCTGCAGACTTTAAGAGTGTCTTCAGAATATGGCCATTTTGACATGAATTTAAAAATGCCTCAGATAGGACCAAAAAAGTGTCTGGAGCTATCCCTCAGGGTAAGAATGACAACAGGTTTCCACATGTCAAAATGGGGGAAATCTTAGAAAATGGCTTAATGGTTATTCATGAGAATCGTGTTGTTTTTTTGTAGAGTGTATCATGGGATCTCACCTGAAATCTGTGGCTTGACTACAAACCTGTAACCTATGCTACTGTGGCCTATAGAGCTAGAAGGATGGATAACCAGGTGTGTAAAGGTGTGAGGTGGGATCCTATCCAAAATGGACAACTAATCCCTATGTACTTGTGGAGATCTGAGAGGATATGATTGGTATAAGAAACACGACTAAACTTCAACCTCCGGAGGGGTCAAGAAAATTCAATTTCGTTGTCGGCAGGATTCGAACCTGCGCAGGAAGATCCTAATGGATTTCTAGTCCATCGCCTTAACCACTCGGCCACGACAACATTCTTGTCAGCAGTGAATGGGCCACCAGGCATAGCCTACAGAAAGTGATAATTTTACAACTGAAAGACAATGCAGTAACTCATTAACTCATAATAATGCAATAAAATGAATTGTTCCCCTCATTCATTATTAAGTACAGATGTTTTCTAATTTCCTTGATCTTTGGTCAGCTCCAGAAGGTTTTCATTTGAGAGTGTTTATTATAAATTGTTATTTCATCATCTTATTATTACTGCTAAGCAGCATGACTCCTGAGAGGAACTAAACAACTGTCAGAAGTGGGATTTGAACCCACGCCTCCATGGGAGACTGCGACCTGAACGCAGCGCCTTAGACCGCTCGGCCATCCTGACTACAGCACAGTACCTGGGTATCGGGTTAAAGAGTATGGGGTAAAAGTAGAAATAGGCACAGCAACGCAATCACCACAGAGACCAGTAAATTTATGCACGATACCGACTTGCACTTTCAATAGTCATTTGTTTTTATCAATGAAAAACTCCAGTCATTGATTTAACCTCAATATGGCCTTCAATGGAAAAGAGTAGTAAATCGTCATTGAATGAACGCTAAACTGGCCTTAGAATATGGCCATTCTGATATAAATGATAAAATTCCTCAGATAAGACCGAAAAAGTGTCTGTAAATATCAGCAATCATCAGGGTAAGAGTGACAACAGGTCCACATGGGGGAAATCTTAACAAATGGCTTAATGGGTATTTTCAACGCAATCGTGTTATTATTTATTTTTAGGGTTTAACAAGGCAGCTCACCTGTGACCTGTGGCTTGACTTTAGATGTGGCCAGTTCGATTACCCTGCAGACTTTAAGAGTGTCTTCAGAATATGGCCATTTTGACATGAATTTAAAAATGCCTCAGATAGGACCAAAAAAGTGTCTGGAGCTATCCCTCAGGGTAAGAATGACAACAGGTTTCCACATGTCAAAATGGGGGAAATCTTAGAAAATGGCTTAATGGTTATTCATGAGAATCGTGTTGTTTTTTTGTAGAGTGTATCATGGGATCTCACCTGAAATCTGTGGCTTGACTACAAACCTGTAACCTATGCTACTGTGGCCTATAGAGCTAGAAGGATGGATAACCAGGTGTGTAAAGGTGTGAGGTGGGATCCTATCCAAAATGGACAACTAATCCCTATGTACTTGTGGAGATCTGAGAGGATATGATTGGTATAAGAAACACGACTAAACTTCAACCTCCGGAGGGGTCAAGAAAATTCAATTTCGTTGTCGGCAGGATTCGAACCTGCGCAGGAAGATCCTAATGGATTTCTAGTCCATCGCCTTAACCACTCGGCCATGACAACATTCTTGTCAGCAGTGAATGGGCCACCAGGCATAGCCTACAGAAAGTGATAATTTTACAACTGAAAGACAATGCAGTAACTCATTAACTCATAATAATGCAATAAAATGAATTGTTCCCCTCATTCATTATTAAGTACAGATGTTTTCTAATTTCCTTGATCTTTGGTCAGCTCCAGAAGGTTTTCATTTGAGAGTGTTTATTATAAATTGTTATTTCATCATCTTATTATTACTGCTAAGCAGCATGACTCCTGAGAGGAACTAAACAACTGTCAGAAGTGGGATTTGAACCCACGCCTCCATGGGAGACTGCGACCTGAACGCAGCGCCTTAGACCGCTCGGCCATCCTGACTACAGCACAGTACCTGGGTATCGGGTTAAAGAGTATGGGGTAAAAGTAGAAATAGGCACAGCAACGCAATCACCACAGAGACCAGTAAATTTATGCACGATACCGACTTGCACTTTCAATAGTCATTTGTTTTTATCAATGAAAAACTCCAGTCATTGATTTAACCTCAATATGGCCTTCAATGGAAAAGAGTAGTAAATCGTCATTGAATGAACGCTAAACTGGCCTTAGAATATGGCCATTCTGATATAAATGATAAAATTCCTCAGATAAGACCGAAAAAGTGTCTGTAAATATCAGCAATCATCAGGGTAAGAGTGACAACAGGTCCACATGGGGGAAATCTTAACAAATGGCTTAATGGGTATTTTCAACGCAATCGTGTTATTATTTATTTTTAGGGTTTAACAAGGCAGCTCACCTGTGACCTGTGGCTTGACTTTAGATGTGGCCAGTTCGATTACCCTGCAGACTTTAAGAGTGTCTTCAGAATATGGCCATTTTGACATGAATTTAAAAATGCCTCAGATAGGACCAAAAAAGTGTCTGGAGCTATCCCTCAGGGTAAGAGTGACAACAGGTTTCCACATGTCAAAATGGGGGAAATCTTAGAAAATGGCTTAATGGTTATTCATGAGAATCGTGTTGTTTTTTTGTAGAGTGTATCATGGGATCTCACCTGAAATCTGTGGCTTGACTACAAACCTGTAACCTATGCTACTGTGGCCTATAGAGCTAGAAGGATGGATAACCAGGTGTGTAAAGGTGTGAGGTGGGATCCTATCCAAAATGGACAACTAATCCCTATGTACTTGTGGAGATCTGAGAGGATATGATTGGTATAAGAAACACGACTAAACTTCAACCTCCGGAGGGGTCAAGAAAATTCAATTTCGTTGTCGGCAGGATTCGAACCTGCGCAGGAAGATCCTAATGGATTTCTAGTCCATCGCCTTAACCACTCGGCCACGACAACATTCTTGTCAGCAGTGAATGGGCCACCAGGCATAGCCTACAGAAAGTGATAATTTTACAACTGAAAGACAATGCAGTAACTCATTAACTCATTATAATGCAATAAAATGAATTGTTCCCCTCATTCATTATTAAGTACAGATGTTTTCTAATTTCCTTGATCTTTGGTCAGCTCCAAAAGGTTTTTATTTGAGAGTGTTTATTATAAATTGTTATTTCATCATCTTATTATTACTGCTAAGCAGCATGACTCCTGAGATGCACTAAACAACTGTCAGAAGTGGGATTTGAACCCACGCCTCCATGGGAGACTGCGACCTGAACGCAGTGCCTTAGAACGCTCGGCCATCCTGACTACAGCACAGTACCTGGGTATCGGGTTAAAGAGTATGGGGTAAAAATAGAAATAGGCACAGCAACGCAATCACCACAGAGACCGACTTGCACTTTCAATAGTCATTTGTTTTTATCAATGAAAAACTCCAGTCATTGATTTAACCTCAATATGGCCTTCAATGGAAAAGAGTAGTAAATCGTCATTGAATGAACGCTAAACTGGCCTTAGAATATGGCCATTCTGATATAAATGATAAAATTCCTCAGATAAGACCGAAAAAGTGTCTGTAAATATCAGCAATCATCAGGGTAAGAGTGACAACAGGTCCACATGGGGGAAATCTTAACAAATGGCTTAATGGGTATTTTCAACGCAATCGTGTTATTATTTATTTTTAGGGTTTAACAAGGTAGCTCACCTGTGACCTGTGGCTTGACTTTAGATGTGGCCAGTTCGATTACCCTGCAGACTTTAAGAGTGTCTTCAGAATATGGCCATTTTGACATGAATTTAAAAATGCCTCAGATAGGACCAAAAAAGTGTCTGGAGCTGTCCGTCGGGGTAAGAGTGACAACAGGTTTCCACATGTCAAAATGGGGGAAATCTTAGAAAATGGCTTAATGGTTATTCATGAGAATCGTGAGAATCGTGAGTGTATCATGGGATCTCACCTGAAATCTGTGGCTTGACTACAAACCTGTAACCTATGCTACTGTGGCCTATAGAGCTAGAAGGATGGATAACCAGGTGTGTAAAGGTGTGAGGTGAGATCCTATCCCAAATGGACAACTAATCCCTATGTACTTGTGGAGATCTGAGAGGATATGATTGGTATAAGAAACACAACTAAACTTCAACCTGGAGGGGTCAAGAAAATTCAACTTCGTTGTCGGCAGGATTCGAACCTGCACAGGAAGATCCTAATGGATTTCTAGTCCATCGCCTTAACCACTCGGCCATGACAACATTCTTGTCAGCAGTGAATGGGCCACCAGGCATAGCCTACAGAAAGTGATAATTTTACAACTGAAAGACAATGCAGTAACTCATTAACTCATTATAATGCAATAAAATGAATTGTTCCACTCATTCATTATTAAGTACAGATGTTTTCTAATTTCCTTGATCTTTGGTCAGCTCCAGAAGGTTTTCATTTGAGAGTGTTTATTATAAATTGTTATTTCATCATCTTATTATTACTGCTAAGCAGCATGACTCCTGAGATGCACTAAACAACTGTCAGAAGTGGGATTTGAACCCACGCCTCCATGGGAGACTGCGACCTGAACGCAGTGCCTTAGAACGCTCGGCCATCCTGACTACAGCACAGTACCTGGGTATCGGGTTAAAGAGTATGGGGTAAAAATAGAAATAGGCACAGCAACGCAATCACCACAGAGACCGACTTGCACTTTCAATAGTCATTTGTTTTTATCAATGAAAAACTCCAGTCATTGATTTAACCTCAATATGGCCTTCAATGGAAAAGAGTAGTAAATCGTCATTGAATGAACGCTAAACTGGCCTTAGAATATGGCCATTCTGATATAAATGATAAAATTCCTCAGATAAGACCGAAAAAGTGTCTGTAAATATCAGCAATCATCAGGGTAAGAGTGACAACAGGTCCACATGGGGGAAATCTTAACAAATGGCTTAATGGGTATTTTCAACGCAATCGTGTTATTATTTATTTTTAGGGTTTAACAAGGTAGCTCACCTGTGACCTGTGGCTTGACTTTAGATGTGGCCAGTTCGATTACCCTGCAGACTTTAAGAGTGTCTTCAGAATATGGCCATTTTGACATGAATTTAAAAATGCCTCAGATAGGACCAAAAAAGTGTCTGGAGCTGTCCGTCGGGGTAAGAGTGACAACAGGTTTCCACATGTCAAAATGGGGGAAATCTTAGAAAATGGCTTAATGGTTATTCATGAGAATCGTGAGAATCGTGAGTGTATCATGGGATCTCACCTGAAATCTGTGGCTTGACTACAAACCTGTAACCTATGCTACTGTGGCCTATAGAGCTAGAAGGATGGATAACCAGGTGTGTAAAGGTGTGAGGTGAGATCCTATCCCAAATGGACAACTAATCCCTATGTACTTGTGGAGATCTGAGAGGATATGATTGGTATAAGAAACACAACTAAACTTCAACCTGGAGGGGTCAAGAAAATTCAACTTCGTTGTCGGCAGGATTCGAACCTGCACAGGAAGATCCTAATGGATTTCTAGTCCATCGCCTTAACCACTCGGCCACGACAACAGTCTTGTCAGCAGTGAATGGGCCACCAGGCATTTCCTACAGAAAGTGATAATTTTACAACTGAAAGACAATGCAGTAACTCATTAACTCATTATAATGCAATAAAATGAATTGTTCCACTCATTCATTATTAAGTACAGATGTTTTCTAATTTCCTTGATCTTTGGTCAGCTCCAGAAGGTTTTCATTTGAGTGTTTATTATAAATTGTTATTTCATCATCTTATTATTACTGCTAAGCAGCATGACTCCTGAGATGCACTAAACAACTGTCAAAAGTGGGATTTGAACGCACGCCTCCATGGGAGACTGCGACCTGAACGCAGCGCCTTAGACCGCTCGGCCATCCTGACTACAGCACAGTACCTGGGTATCGGGTTAAAGAGTATGGGGTAAAAATAGAAATAGGCACAGCAACGCAATCACCACAGAGACCGACTTGCACTTTCAATAGTCATTTGTTTTTATCAATGAAAAACTCCAGTCATTGATTTAACCTCAATATGGCCTTCAATGGAAAAGAGTAGTAAATCGTCATTGAATGAACGCTAAACTGGCCTTAGAATATGGCCATTCTGATATAAATGATAAAATTCCTCAGATAAGACCGAAAAAGTGTCTGTAAATATCAGCAATCATCAGGGTAAGAGTGACAACAGGTCCACATGGGGGAAATCTTAACAAATTGCTTAATGGGTATTTTCAACGCAATCGTGTTATTATTTATTTTTAGGGTTTAACAAGGCAGCTCACCTGTGACCTGTGGCTTGACTTTAGATGTGGCCAGTTCGATTACCCTGCAGACTTTAAGAGTGTCTTCAGAATATGGCCATTTTGACATGAATTAAAAAATGCCTCAGATAGGACCAAAAAAGTGTCTGGAGCTATCCGTCAGGGTAAGAGTGACAACAGGTTTCCACATGTCAAAATGGGGGAAATCTTAGAAAATGGCTTAATGGTTATTCATGAGAATCGTGTTGTTGTATTGTTGAGTGTATCATGGGATCTCACCTGAAATCTGTGGCTTGACTACAAACCTGTAACCTATGCTACTGTGGCCTATAGAGCTAGAAGGATGGATAACCAGGTGTGTAAAGGTGTGAGGTGGGATCCTATCCCAAATGGACAACTAATCCCTATGTACTTGTGGAGATCTGAGAGGATATGATTGGTATAAGAAACACGACTAAACTTCAACCTGGAGGGGTCAAGAAAATTCAACTTCGTTGTCGGCAGGATTCGAACCTGCGCAGGAAGATCCTAATGGATTTCTAGTCCATCGCCTTAACCACTCGGCCACGACAACAGTCTTGTCAGCAGTGAATGGGCCACCAGGCATAGCCTACAGAAAGTGATAATTTTACAACTGAAAGACAATGCAGTAACTCATTAACATGCAATAAAATGGATTGTTCCCCTCATTCATTATTAAGTACAGATGTTTTCTAATTTCCTTGATCTTCGGTCAGCTCCAGAAGGTTTTCATTTGAGAGTGTTTATTATTAATTGTTATTTCATCATCTTATTATTACTGCTAAGCAGCATGACTCCTGAGAGGCACAAAACAACTGTCAGAAGTGGGATTTGAACCCACGCCTCCATGGGAGACTGCGACCTGAACGCAGCGCCTTAGACCGCTCGGACATCCTGACTACAGCACAGTACCTGGGTATCGGGTTAAAGAGTATGGGGTAAAAGTAGAAATAGGCACAGCAACGCAATCACCACAGAGACCAGTAAATTTATGCACGATACCGACTTGCACTTTCAATAGTCATTTGTTTTTATCAATGAAAAACTCCAGTCATTGATTTAACCTCAATATGGCCTTCAATGGAAAAGAGTAGTAAATCGTCATTGAATGAACGCTAAACTGGCCTTAGAATATGGCCATTCTGATATAAATGATAAAATTCCTCAGATAAGACCGAAAAAGTGTCTGTAAATATCAGCAATCATCAGGGTAAGAGTGACAACAGGTCCACATGGGGGAAATCTTAACAAATGGCTTAATGGGTATTTTCAACGCAATCGTGTTATTATTTATTTTTAGGGTTTAACAAGGCAGCTCACCTGTGACCTGTGGCTTGACTTTAGATGTGGCCAGTTCGATTACCCTGCAGACTTTAAGAGTGTCTTCAGAATATGGCCATTTTGACATGAATTTAAAAATGCCTCAGATAGGACCAAAAAAGTGTCTGGAGCTATCCCTCAGGGTAAGAGTGACAACAGGTTTCCACATGTCAAAATGGGGGAAATCTTAGAAAATGGCTTAATGGTTATTTTTATTTATTTTTTTATTTTACCTTTATTTAACCAGGTAGGCAAGTTGAGAACAAGTTCTCATTTACAATTGCGACCTGGCCAAGATAAAGCAAAGCAGTTCGACAGATAAAACGACACAGAGTTACACATGGAGTAAAAACAAACATACAGTCAATAATGCAGTATAAACAAGTCTATATACAATGTGAGCAAATGAGGTGAGAAGGGAGGTAAAGGCAAAAAAAGGCCATGATGGCAAAGTAAATACAATATAGCAAGTAAAATACTGGAATGGTAGTTTTGCAATGGAAGAATGTGCAAAGTAGAAATAAAAAAATAATGGGGTGCAAAGGAGCAAAATAAATAAATAAATAAAAATTAAATACAGTTGGGAAAGAGGTAGTTGTTTGGGCTAAATTTTAGGTGGGCTATGTACAGGTGCAGTAATCTGTGAGCTGCTCTGACAGTTGGTGCTTAAAGCTAGTGAGGGAGATAAGTGTTTCCAGTTTCAGAGATTTTTGTAGTTCGTTCCAGTCATTGGCAGCAGAGAACTGGAAGGAGAGGCGGCCAAAGAAAGAATTGGTCTTGGGGGTGACTAGAGAGATATACCTGCTGGAGCGTGTGCTACAGGTGGGAGATGCTATGGTGACCAGCGAGCTGAGATAAGGGGGGACTTTACCTAGCAGGGTCTTGTAGATGACATGGAGCCAGTGGGTTTGGCGACGAGTATGAAGCGAGGGCCAGCCAACGAGAGCGTACAGGTCGCAATGGTGGGTAGTATATGGGGCTTTGGTGATAAAACGGATTGCACTGTGATAGACTGCATCCAATTTGTTGAGTAGGGTATTGGAGGCTATTTTGTAAATGACATCGCCAAAGTCGAGGATTGGTAGGATGGTCAGTTTTACAAGGGTATGTTTGGCAGCATGAGTGAAGGATGCTTTGTTGCGAAATAGGAAGCCAATTCTAGATTTAACTTTGGATTGGAGATGTTTGATATGGGTCTGGAAGGAGAGTTTACAGTCTAACCAGACACCTAAGTATTTGTAGTTGTCCACGTATTCTAAGTCAGAGCCGTCCAGAGTAGTGATGTTGGACAGGCGGGTAGGTGCAGGTAGCGATCGGTTGAAGAGCATGCATTTAGTTTTACTTGTATTTAAGAGCAATTGGAGGCCACGGAAGGAGAGTTGTATGGCATTGAAGCTTGCCTGGAGGGTTGTTAACACAGTGTCCAAAGAAGGGCCGGAAGTATACAGAATGGTGTCGTCTGCGTAGAGGTGGATCAGGGACTCACCAGCAGCAAGAGCGACCTCATTGATGTATACAGAGAAGAGAGTCGGTCCAAGAATTGAACCCTGTGGCACCCCCATAGAGACTGCCAGAGGTCCGGACAGCAGACCCTCCGACTTGACACACTGAACTCTATCAGAGAAGTAGTTGGTGAACCAGGCGAGGCAATCATTTGAGAAACCAAGGCTGTCGAGTCTGCCGATGAGGATATGGTGATTGACAGAGTCGAAAGCCTTGGCCAGATCAATGAATACGGCTGCACAGTAATGTTTCTTATCGATGGCGGTTAAGATATCGTTTAGGACCTTGAGCGTGGCTGAGGTGCACCCATGACCAGCTCTGAAACCAGATTGCATAGCAGAGAAGGTATGGTGAGATTCGAAATGGTCGGTAATCTGTTTGTTGACTTGGCTTTCGAAGACCTTAGAAAGGCACGGTAGGATAGATATAGGTCTGTAGCAGTTTGGGTCAAGAGTGTCCCCCCCTTTGAAGAGGGGGATGACCGCAGCTGCTTTCCAATCTTTGGGAATCTCAGACGACACGAAAGAGAGGTTGAACAGGCTAGTAATAGGGGTGGCAACAATTTCGGCAGATAATTTTAGAAAGAAAGGGTCCAGATTGTCTAGCCCGGCTGATTTGTAGGGGTCCAGATTTTGCAGCTCTTTCAGAACATCAGCTGAATGGATTTGGGAGAAGGAGAAATGGGGAAGGCTTGGGCGAGTTGCTGTTGGGGGTGCAGTGCTGTTGTCCGGGGTAGGAGTAGCCAGGTGGAAAGCATGGCCAGCCGTAGAAAAATGCTTATTGAAATTCTCAATTATGGTGGATTTATCAGTGGTGACAGTGTTTCCTATCTTCAGTGCAGTGGGCAGCTGGGAGGAGGTGTTCTTATTCTCCATGGACTTTACAGTGTCCCAGAACTTTTTTGAGTTAGTGTTGCAGGAAGCAAATTTCTGCTTGAAAAAGCTAGCCTTGGCTTTTCTAACTGCCTGTGTATAATGATTTCTAGCTTCCCTGAACAGCTGCATATCACGGGGGCTGTTCGATGCTAATGCAGAACGCCATAGGATGTTTTTGTGTTGGTTAAGGGCAGTCAGGTCTGGGGAGAACCAAGGGCTATATCTGTTCCTGGTTCTAAATTTCTTGAATGGGGCATGTTTATTTAAGATGGTTAGGAAGGCATTTTTTTAAAATATCCAGGCATCCTCTACTGACGGGATGAGATCAATATCCTTCCAGGATACCCCGGCCAGGTCGATTAGAAAGGCCTGCTCGCAGAAGTGTTTCAGGGAGCGTTTTACAGTGATGAGTGGAGGTCGTTTGACCGCTGACCCATTACGGATGCAGGCAATGAGGCAGTGATCGCTGAGATCTTGGTTGAAGACAGCAGAGGTGTATTTAGAGGGGAAGTTGGTTAGGATGATATCTATGAGGGTGCCCGTGTTTAAGGTTTTGGGGAGGTACCTGGTAGGTTCATTGATTATTTGTGTGAGATTGAGGGCATCAAGTTTAGATTGTAGGATGGCTGGGGTGTTAAGCATGTTCCAGTTTAGGTCGCCTAGCAGCACGAACTCTGAAGATAGATGGGGGGCAATCAGTTCACATATGGTGTCCAGAGCACAGCTGGGGGCAGAGGGTGGTCTATAGCAGGCGGCAACGGTGAGAGACTTGTTTTTAGAGAGGTGGATTTTTAAAAGTAGAAGTTCAAATTGTTTGGGTACAGACCTGGATAGTAGGACAGAACTCTGCAGGCTATCTTTGCAGTAGATTGCAACACCGCCCCCTTTGGCAGTTCTATCTTGTCTGAAAATGTTGTAGTTTGGAATTAAAACTTCAGAATTTTTGGTGGTCTTCCTAAGCCAGGATTCAGACACAGCTAGAACATCCGGGTTGGCAGAGTGTGCTAAAGCAGTGAATAGAACAAACTTAGGGAGGAGGCTTCTAATGTTAACATGCATGAAACCAAGGCTATTACGGTTACAGAAGTCGTCAAAAGAGAGCGCCTGGGGAATAGGAGTGGAGCTAGGCACTGCAGGGCCTGGATTCACCTCTACATCGCCAGAGGAACATAGGAGGAGTAGAATAAGGGTACGGCTAAAAGCTATGAGAATTGGTCGTCTAGAACGTCTGGAACATAGAGTAAAAGGAGGTTTCTGGGGGCGATAAAATAGCATCAAGGTATAATGTACAGACAAATGTATGGCAGGATGTGAATACAGTGGAGGTAAACCTAGGTATTGAGTGATGAAGAGAGAGATATTGTCTCTAGAAACATCGTTGAAACCAGGAGATGTCATTGCATGTGTGGGTGGTGGAACTAATAGGTTGGATAAGGTATAGTGAGCAGGACTAGAGGCTCTACAGTGAAATAAGCCAATAAACACTAACCAGAACAGAAATGGACAAGACATATTGACATTAAGGATAGGCATGCTTAGTCGAGTGATCAAAAGGGTCCGGTGAGTGGAGAGGTTGGTTGGTGATTTAGACAGCTAGCCAGGGCATCGGTAGCAAGCTAGCATAGGATGGAGGTCTGTTAGCCACCCCTTACGTTCCGTCAGTAGATTAGTGGGGTTCCGTGTGGTAGAGGGGATTAATCCAAATCACACAACAACAACAAAAATAAAAACAATAGATATAGTTATAGAGGCCCAAGAAGAAAATATAATAATAATAATTAAAAAAATAATTAAAAAAAAAATAATAATAAAAAAATTGTCCGATTGTCTATTCAGATAGCAGCCGGTAAGACAGCTAACGGTTAGCAGGCCGCAGATGGGCGTTCAGGTAACGTCGCGACGGAGGAGCCGGCCGAATAACTCCTTCGGGTAGATAACGTCGGCAGTCCAGTTGTGAAGGCCCGGTGGGGCTCCGCGAAGGCAGTAAAACGGGTCCGGATAGGTGACTGCAGCCCAGGTGTGATTGATGGAACTCAGGAGTGATTGACGGAGCTTGCTAGCTCCGATGGTCACACGGATAGCAGCTAGCTAGCTGTGAGATCCGGGTATGAATGTCCAGGGACATGGAGAGAAAAATTGGTCCGGTATGTTCCGTTCCGAGCCGCGCTGCGCCGTACAGAACTGGCGATAGATTTTCGAGCTAAAGGATAGCTGATGACCACAAACCGTGGTTAGCTGAATATTAACGATTTGCCAGTAAAGGAGCTAACTAGCTTCTGAACTAGCTTCTGGATTAGCTTCTGGCTAGTTTCAGGCTAGCTTCTTGGAGTTTCTGGCTAGCTTCTTGGAGGATTACAGATCTGAGGTAAATAATACTTTTTTATAAATATACATTGGTGAGGCGGGTTGCAGGAGAGTGTTTTGAAGATGAGTTGATGGAAAATAAAAATAAAATGTATGTGAAAAAGTTGTAAATATATATATATACAGGACACGACAAGACGAGGACAAAAGACGTCTGAACTGCTATGCCACCTTGGAGACTTGAATGAGGGGGGTATTCATGAGAATCGTGTTGTTTTTTTGTAGAGTGTATCATGGGATCTCACCTGAAATCTGTGGCTTGACTACAAACCTGTAACCTATGCTACTGTGGCCTATAGAGCTAGAAGGATGGATAACCAGGTGTGTAAAGGTGTGAGGTGGGATCCTATCCAAAATGGACAACTAATCCCTATGTACTTGTGGAGATCTGAGAGGATATGATTGGTATAAGAAACACGACTAAACTTCAACCTCCGGAGGGGTCAAGAAAATTCAATTTCGTTGTCGGCAGGATTCGAACCTGCGCAGGAAGATCCTAATGGATTTCTAGTCCATCGCCTTAACCACTCGGCCACGACAACATTCTTGTCAGCAGTGAATGGGCCACCAGGCATAGCCTACAGAAAGTGATAATTTTACAACTGAAAGACAATGCAGTAACTCATTAACTCATTATAATGCAATAAAATGAATTGTTCCACTCATTCATTATTAAGTACAGATGTTTTCTAATTTCCTTGATCTTTGGTCAGCTCCAGAAGGTTTTCATTTGAGAGTGTTTATTATAAATTGTTATTTCATCATCTTTTTATTACTGCTAAGCAGCATGACTCCTGAGATGCACTAAACAACTGTCAAAAGTGGGATTTGAACGCACGCCTCCATGGGAGACTGCGACCTGAACGCAGCGCCTTAGACCGCTCGGCCATCCTGACTACAGCACAGTACCTGGGTATCGGGTTAAAGAGTATGGGGTAAAAATAGAAATAGGCACAGCAACGCAATCACCACAGAGACCGACTTGCACTTTCAATAGTCATTTGTTTTTATCAATGAAAAACTCCAGTCATTGATTTAACCTCAATATGGCCTTCAATGGAAAAGAGTAGTAAATCGTCATTGAATGAACGCTAAACTGGCCTTAGAATATGGCCATTCTGATATAAATGATAAAATTCCTCAGATAAGACCGAAAAAGTGTCTGTAAATATCAGCAATCATCAGGGTAAGAGTGACAACAGGTCCACATGGGGGAAATCTTAACAAATGGCTTAATGGGTATTTTCAACGCAATCGTGTTATTATTTATTTTTAGGGTTTAACAAGGCAGCTCACCTGTGACCTGTGGCTTGACTTTAGATGTGGCCAGTTCGATTACCCTGCAGACTTTAAGAGTGTCTTCAGAATATGGCCATTTTGACATGAATTAAAAAATGCCTCAGATAGGACCAAAAAAGTGTCTGGAGCTATCCGTCAGGGTAAGAGTGACAACAGGTTTCCACATGTCAAAATGGGGGAAATCTTAGAAAATGGCTTAATGGTTATTCATGAGAATCGTGTTGTTGTATTGTTGAGTGTATCATGGGATCTGACCTGAAATCTGTGGCTTGACTACAAACCTGTAACCTATGCTACTGTGGCCTATAGAGCTAGAAGGATGGATAACCAGGTGTGTAAAGGTGTGAGGTGGGATCCTATCCCAAATGGACAACTAATCCCTATGTACTTGTGGAGATCTGAGAGGATATGATTGGTATAAGAAACACGACTAAACTTCAACCTGGAGGGGTCAAGAAAATTCAACTTCGTTGTCGGCAGGATTCGAACCTGCGCAGGAAGATCCTAATGGATTTCTAGTCCATCGCCTTAACCACTCGGCCACGACAACAGTCTTGTCAGCAGTGAATGGGCCACCAGGCATAGCCTACAGAAAGTGATAATTTTACAACTGAAAAACAATGCAGTAACTCATTAACTCATTATAATGCAATAAAAGGAATTGTTCCCCTCATTCATTATTAAGTACAGATGTTTTCTAATTTCCTTGATCTTCGGTCAGCTCCAGAAGGTTTTCATTTGAGAGTGTTTATTATAAATTGTTATTTCATCATCTTATTATTACTGCTAAGCAGCATGACTCCTGAGAGGCACTAAACAACTGTCAGAAGTGGGATTTGAACCCACGCCTCCATGGGAGACTGCGACCTGAACGCAGCGCCTTAGACCGCTCGGACATCCTGACTACAGCACAGTACCTGGGTATCGGGTTAAAGAGTATGGGGTAAAAGTAGAAATAGGCACAGCAACGCAATCACCACAGAGACCAGTAAATTTATGCACGATACCGACTTGCACTTTCAATAGTCATTTGTTTTTATCAATGAAAAACTCCAGTCATTGATTTAACCTCAATATGGCCTTCAATGGAAAAGAGTAGTAAATCGTCATTGAATGAACGCTAAACTGGCCTTAGAATATGGCCATTCTGATATAAATGATAAAATTCCTCAGATAAGACCGAAAAAGTGTCTGTAAATATCAGCAATCATCAGGGTAAGAGTGACAACAGGTCCACATGGGGGAAATCTTAACAAATGGCTTAATGGGTATTTTCAACGCAATCGTGTTATTATTTATTTTTAGGGTTTAACAAGGCAGCTCACCTGGGACCTGTGGCTTGACTTTAGATGTGGCCAGTTCGATTACCCTGCAGACTTTAAGAGTGTCTTCAGAATATGGCCATTTTGACATGAATTTAAAAATGCCTCAGATAGGACCAAAAAAGTGTCTGGAGCTATCCCTCAGGGTAAGAGTGACAACAGGTTTCCACATGTCAAAATGGGGGAAATCTTAGAAAATGGCTTAATGGTTATTCATGAGAATCGTGTTGTTTTTTTGTAGAGTGTATCATGGGATCTCACCTGAAATCTGTGGCTTGACTACAAACCTGTAACCTATGCTACTGTGGCCTATAGAGCTAGAAGGATGGATAACCAGGTGTGTAAAGGTGTGATGTGGGATCCTATCCCAAATGGACAACTAATCCCTATGTACTTGTGGAGATCTGAGAGGATATGATTGGTATAAGAAACACGACTAAACTTCAACCTCCGGAGGGGTCAAGAAAATTCAATTTCGTTGTCGGCAGGATTCGAACCTGCGCAGGAAGATCCTAATGGATTTCTAGTCCATCGCCTTAACCACTCGGCCACGACAACAGTCTTGTCAGCAGTGAATGGGCCACCAGGCATAGCCTACAGAAAGTGATAATTTTACAACTGAAAGACAATGCAGTAACTCATTAACTCATTATAATGCAATAAAATGAATTGTTCCCCTCATTCATTATTAAGTACAGATGTTTTCTAATTTCCTTGATCTTTGGTCAGCTCCAGAAGGTTTTCATTTGAGAGTGTTTATTATAAATTGTTATTTCATCATCTTATTATTACTGCTAAGCAGCATGACTCCTGAGATGCACTAAACAACTGTCAGAAGTGGGATTTGAACCCACGCCTCCATGGGAGACTGCGACCTGAACGCAGCGCCTTAGACCGCTCGGCCATCCTGACTACAGCACAGTACCTGGGTATCGGGTTAAAGAGTATGGGGTAAAAATAGAAATAGGCACAGCAACGCAATCACCACAGAGACCGACTTGCACTTTCAATAGTCATTTGTTTTTATCAATGAAAAACTCCAGTCATTGATTTAACCTCAATATGGCCTTCAATGGAAAAGAGTAGTAAATCGTCATTGAATGAACGCTAAACTGGCCTTAGAATATGGCCATTCTGATATAAATGATAAAATTCCTCAGATAAGACCGAAAAAGTGTCTGTAAATATCAGCAATCATCAGGGTAAGAGTGACAACAGGTCCACATGGGGGAAATCTTAACAAATGGCTTAATGGGTATTTTCAACGCAATCGTGTTATTATTTATTTTTAGGGTTTAACAAGGTAGCTCACCTGTGACCTGTGGCTTGACTTTAGATGTGGCCAGTTCGATTACCCTGCAGACTTTAAGAGTGTCTTCAGAATATGGCCATTTTGACATGAATTTAAAAATGCCTCAGATAGGACCAAAAAAGTGTCTGGAGCTGTCCGTCAGGGTAAGAGTGACAACAGGTTTCCACATGTCAAAATGGGGGAAATCTTAGAAAAAGGCTTAATGGTTATTCATGAGAATCGTGAGAATCGTGAGTGTATCATGGGATCTCACCTGAAATCTGTGGCTTGACTACAAACCTGTAACCTATGCTACTGTGGCCTATAGAGCTAGAAGGATGGATAACCAGGTGTGTAAAGGTGTGAGGTGAGATCCTATCCCAAATGGACAACTAATCCCTATGTACTTGTGGAGATCTGAGAGGATATGATTGGTATAAGAAACACAACTAAACTTCAACCTGGAGGGGTCAAGAAAATTCAACTTCGTTGTCGGCAGGATTCGAACCTGCGCAGGAAGATCCTAATGGATTTCTAGTCCATCGCCTTAACCACTCGGCCACGACAACAGTCTTGTCAGCAGTGAATGGGCCACCAGGCATAGCCTACAGAAAGTGATAATTTTACAACTGAAAGACAATGCAGTAACTCATTAACTCATTATAATGCAATAAAATGAATTGTTCCACTCATTCATTATTAAGTAAAGATGTTTTCTAATTTCCTTGATCTTTGGTCAGCTCCAGAAGGTTTTCATTTGAGAGTGTTTATTATAAATTGTTATTTCATCATCTTATTATTACTGCTAAGCAGCATGACTCCTGAGATGCACTAAACAACTGTCAAAAGTGGGATTTGAACGCACGCCTCCATGGGAGACTGCGACCTGAACGCAGCGCCTTAGACCGCTCGGCCATCCTGACTACAGCACAGTACCTGGGTATCGGGTTAAAGAGTATGGGGTAAAAATAGAAATAGGCACAGCAACGCAATCACCACAGAGACCGACTTGCACTTTCAATAGTCATTTGTTTTTATCAATGAAAAACTCCAGTCATTGATTTAACCTCAATATGGCCTTCAATGGAAAAGAGTAGTAAATCGTCATTGAATGAACGCTAAACTGGCCTTAGAATATGGCCATTCTGATATAAATGATAAAATTCCTCAGATAAGACCGAAAAAGTGTCTGTAAATATCAGCAATCATCAGGGTAAGAGTGACAACAGGTCCACATGGGGGAAATCTTAACAAATGGCTTAATGGGTATTTTCAACGCAATCGTGTTATTATTTATTTTTAGGGTTTAACAAGGTAGCTCACCTGTGACCTGTGGCTTGACTTTAGATGTGGCCAGTTCGATTACCCTGCAGACTTTAAGAGTGTCTTCAGAATATGGCCATTTTGACATGAATTTAAAAATGCCTCAGATAGGACCAAAAAAGTGTCTGGAGCTATCCCTCAGGGTAAGAGTGACAACAGGTTTCCACATGTCAAAATGGGGGAAATCTTAGAAAATGGCTTAATGGTTATTCATGAGAATCGTGAGAATCGTGAGTGTATCATGGGATCTCACCTGAAATCTGTGGCTTGACTACAAACCTGTAACCTATGCTACTGTGGCCTATAGAGCTAGAAGGATGGATAACCAGGTGTGTAAAGGTGTGAGGTGGGATCCTATCCCAAATGGACAACTAATCCCTATGTACTTGTGGAGATCTGAGAGGATATGATTGGTATAAGAAACACGACTAAACTTCAACCTGGAGGGGTCAAGAAAATTCAACTTCGTTGTCGGCAGGATTCGAACCTGCGCAGGAAGATCCTAATGGATTTCTAGTCCATCGCCTTAACCACTCGGCCACGACAACAGTCTTGTCAGCAGTGAATGGGCCACCAGGCATAGCCTACAGAAAGTGATAATTTTACAACTGAAAGACAATGCAGTAACTCATTAACTCATTATAATGCAATGAAATGAATTGTTCCCCTCATTCATTATTAAGTACAGATGTTTTCTAATTTCCTTGATCTTTGGTCAGCTCCAGAAGGTTTTCATTTGAGAGTGTTTATTATAAATTGTTATTTCATCATCTTATTATTACTGCTAAGCAGCATGACTCCTGAGAGGCACTAAACAACTGTCAGAAGTGGGATTTGAACCCACGCCTCCATGGGAGACTGCGACCTGAACGCAGCGCCTTAGACCGCCCGGCCATCCTGACTACAGCACAGTACCTGGGTATCGGGTTAAAGAGTATGGGGTAAAAGTAGAACTAGGCACAGCAACGCAATCACCACAGAGACCAGTAAATTTATGCACGATACCGACTTGCACTTTCAATAGTCATTTGTTTTTATCAATGAAAAACTCCAGTCATTGATTTAACCTCAATATGGCCTTCAATGGAAAAGAGTAGTAAATCGTCATTGAATGAACGCTAAACTGGCCTTAGAATATGGCCATTCTGATATAAATGATAAAATTCCTCAGATAAGACCGAAAAAGTGTCTGTAAATATCAGCAATCATCAGGGTAAGAGTGACAACAGGTCCACATGGGGGAAATCTTAACAAATGGCTTAATGGGTATTTTCAACGCAATCGTGTTATTATTTATTTTTAGGGTTTAACAAGGCAGCTCACCTGTGACCTGTGGCTTGACTTTAGATGTGGCCAGTTCGATTACCCTGCAGACTTTAAGAGTGTCTTCAGAATATGGCCATTTTGACATGAATTTAAAAATGCCTCAGATAGGACCAAAAAAGTGTCTGGAGCTATCCCTCAGGGTAAGAGTGACAACAGGTTTCCACATGTCAAAATGGGGGAAATCTTAGAAAATGGCTTAATGGTTATTCATGAGAATCGTGTTGTTGTATTGTTGAGTGTATCATGGGATCTCACCTGAAATCTGTGGCTTGACTACAAACCTGTAACCTATGCTACTGTGGCCTATAGAGCTAGAAGGATGGATAACCAGGTGTGTAAAGGTGTGAGGTGGGATAGATGGCCTGCAGTCCTATCCCAAATGGACAACTAATCCCTATGTACTTGTGGAGATCTGAGACGATGTGATTGGTATAAGAAACACGACTAAACTTCCACCTTTTACCCAAAACAACTAATGACATGTAAAACCAACTCAGAAATCCCTAACAAATGGATTCTTGATAAAAAAATATCCTAGACTATATCCAGTACAAGTCAGCTACTCAGTAAACATAGTCTATGTGACTCGTAAATGTTTGTTTTTTTACCTCAGCTAGCATCAAGCTAACATATACTCCCACTCAATGTAAATCACGTTCTTCTCTCACTCAGTTCGACACAAAGCCAAAACAAAACCTTTCCTAACGTGATAATATCTTGACAAAGTTGTTAAATAGCATGTTATTACATATTGTGTATATATTTGAACGTTTGAAGTGCTGTTACATACCTGTAATAGTAAAAGAACTGACACAGTTTACCTCTGTAAAGTTCTGGTCCTTATTCTGCAGATGGTGAGCACTTGACCAGAACTTAATGTTTCTCCTGCTACAACAGTGCAACAGCGCCATCTATTGGCCTGATGGACTGCTGACGATAAAGTATGTAGAAAATCCCATTAAGATTCATTAAGACAAATACAGAAACAATTAGGGGGGATAAATAATAAATGGGTGTCTGTTTTTAGTTACTTTGTTTTCAACCCATTACACATGCACAATCATACATGTGCATTTAAAGCATTATTAAGAACCTTGAGTGTGGAACTGCAGGGTGTTTACGCAAAAAACACATGAATTTCACATGTGAACACGGGAAGTGTTCCAAAAACATGTTTTAATGTAATCTTATGTGAAGATAATGTGATAACATGTAAAGCAACATGTGATTACATTAAACGACACATGTGAAAATGTGATCACGTTGTGTTCCAAAACATGTTTTCACATGATTTCACATAAAATGTCAGTTGAAATCATGTGGTTTTTCTGTAAGGGCAGGAATATAAGATGCATTTTGATGTTATGTTTGATGTTACACGATCTTGAAAATGTAATGTTCTTTGAGGTTCTTCCATGTATTTTCCATTTTACTTTCCCTCAGTCCTTTTCACTTTCCTTGTCAAAACAAGCTCTGTCCCCATCAAGACTTATTCAGCTTCTGATGGATTTTAAACCATTCAACAAATAGTTTTATAATGAAGAGTAGACCCAAGTAAACACCCTGGAGTCTTTACACACACATTGAAAGGCAAATATCTCCAATTTGGACTCATCAGACCAAAGGACAGATTTCCACCAGTCTAAGGTCCATTGCTCGTGTTTCTTGGTCCAACCAAGTCTCTTCTTATTATTGGAGTCCGTCCTTTAGTAGTGGTTTCAATGGAGCAATTCGACCATGAAGTCCTGATTCATGCAGTCTCCTCTGAACAGTGCATGTTGAGATGTGTGTGTTTCTTGAACTCTGTGAAGAATGTATTTGGGCTCCAATCTGAGGTGCAGTTCACTCTACTGAACTTATCCTCTGCAGCAAAGGTAACTCTGGGTCTTCCTCATGAGAGCCAGTTTCATCATAGCGGTTCATGGTTTTTGCGACTGCACTAGAAGAATCTTTCAAAGTTCTTGAAATATTCCGTATTGACTCACCTTCATGACTTAAGTAACAATGTTGTTTCTCTTTGCTTATTTGAGCGGTTCATGGCATAAAATGGACGTGGTCTTTTACCAAATAGGGATATCTTCTGAAAACCATCCCTACCTTGTCACAACACAACCTGTTGGTTCAAACGCTCTAAGAAGGAAAGAAATTCCACAAATTAACTTTTAAGAAGGTACACCTGTTAATTGAAAAACATTCCAGGTGACTACCTCATGAAAAGGTTGGAGAGAATGCCAAGAGTGTGCAAAGTGGTCAAGGAAAAGGATGGCTACTTCAAAGATTCTCAAATATAAAATATATTTTGATTTGTTTAACACTTTTTTCTTACTACGTGATTCCAATTGTGTTATTTCATAGTTTTGATGTCTTCACTATTATTCTAAAATGTAAACAATTGTAAAAATAAAGAAAAACCCTTAAATGAGTAGGTGAATCCAGGTTAACGCTATAATCCCTTATGGATGTCACTAGTTAAATCCACTTAAATTAGTATAGATAAAGAGGAGGAGACAGGTAAAAAAAAATATTGTAAGGCTTGAGACAATTGAGACATGGATTGTGTATGTGTGTCATTCAGAGGGTGAATGGGCTAGACCAAATATTGAAGTCCCTTTGAACAGAGTATGGTAGAATTTTGTGTCAAGAACTGCCATGCTGTTGGGTTTTTCACACTCAACACTTTTCCCTGAGTATCAACAATGGTCCACCACCAAGGGGGGGGGAACTCAATAGGAAGATGTTCTTAATGTGTTGTTCTCAGAGCCTGAGGGTCACAACTGGTATGAGGTCAGACGTTACACACACATACTATTGACTAGGAGCATTAAGATCCTTCCATTGACCGATTGTTTGTTATGTCATTGCACTGGTCACTGATTTTGAATGCTTGTTTTGTTGTCGTAGGGCTGGGAGGAGGACCTGCTGCCTGAGGAGAGGGAGGTTCCTCTGCTAAAGTGAGTTCCTCTAAATGTCTGTGTAGTCTGAGCTTGTCAGATGCGGAAGGATAGTGGTCATAATGCTGTTATCCCCCATTGACTCTAATGGTTGACATGCTCCATTCCCTCCCTTTCACAGCCTCTACCTTACCACCAAGAGAGTGGAGGACATCGCCCTGAGGCTCGTCTCCCATCACTGGTGCATGTTTTGATCTCTCTCTATTAGCAGTTTCACTTAAATTCCTCTTCTCTTCTCTCCTCTTTTCTCCTCCTTTGTTTCCTTTAGCACCCTGGTGGGTTCGTGGAGCGTCTGTACGCTCTCCTGTACTCCTTCCTGCCCACTGCTGCCAACATGGAGCCAGAGGCTGACAGATACCTGCTGCTGCTCAATGTAAGAGTCAAGAGGTTACTTCCTGTTTACTTCCTTATCCATGGTTAACCAGGTCCCAATGCCATTTTAGGGGGAGTATTTCTAATTGTCTCTCTCCTCTTGATAAGCTAGTACCTCAGAGCCATTTTCTATGTGTTGTGTGGTGTTCTCTACAGGGCGGGCTGATGGCTCTGCTAGATGACATGTTTGGCCAGCAGCTGGCCTGGTACTTTAACCCAGAGTCTCTGGTCACTGAGCTCTCCAGCCTCCTGGAGTACCACTTGGAGAACCTCATGGCCAGCATGTAGTCCTACTGCAGGGACCATACTCCTTTCTCCTTCTCTCTCTCTTTTGAAGGAATTGAGGACTTGAAGTGCTTTGTTGAACCCTGATTAGTTAACACCCATTAATTTAATGTATTCTCTTGTTTTCTCTCCCCACAGGATTATTGTGACACTTTGCCACCCAACAGGGATCTAGACACCAATGCACTACATTACTTTGCACTGAATTTGACATTTTTAAAATAAAATAAGTTGTAGTTCAAAAACATTTCCTCTTCCTAATATTAGAATATTACATGAACAATGATGCTTTATTATCTGCATATGGAAATAAAAAACTATTTTTAGTTGATTTACAGATACTACAGGCCCTCACTTATATGGTTTTGTACTGTGATATGTGATAATGTACTATTTAAAAACATGTAGGATGACATACACTGAGTGCACAAAACATTAGGAACATCTTCTTAATATTGAGTTGCACAACCTTTTTCCCTCAGAACAGCCTCATTTCGTCTGGGCATGGACTCTACAAGCTGCCCTAAGTGTTCCACAAGGGTGCTGCCCATGTTGTGTCAAGTTGGCTGGACGTCCTTTGGGTGGTGGACCATTCTTGATACACATGGGAAACTGTTGATCATGAAAAAAACAGCAGTGTTGCAGTGCTTGACACACTTAACCCGGTGCGCCTGGCACCTACTAACATACCCCGTTCAAAGGCAGTTAAATCTTTTCTCTTGCCAAATCACCCTCTGAATGACACACACAATCCGTGTCTCAATTCTCTCAAGGTTTTAAAATATTTCTTTAACTCCCCTTCATCCACTGAAGTGGATTCAACAAGTGACATCAATAAGGGGTCATAGCTTTCACTTGGTCAGTCTATGTCATGGAAAGAGCAGGTGTCCTCAATGTTTTGTATTATCAGTGTGTGTAGTAACCTGGTACAGTATGAAGTATACCACTAGAGGGGATAATTGCTTCAGTCTTGAATGTTACTTCTCACTATCCCTACATTAACAGTCTGCCATTGTAGACTCCGGTAACTTGGGTATCTTCGTTTTTTTATATTTGCCATTAATGTCTGAACCATTTACCATCTTTCCCACTGAAACCAGTAAATCAGACTGTTAAACAGCCACCACTAACATTGATTGGCTGCTGCCAACACACTGACTCAACTCCAGCCACTTTAATAATGGGAATTGATGGAAAATATATCACTAGCCACTTTAAACAATGCTACTTAATATAATGTTTACATACCCTACATTACTCATCTCATATGTATATGTATATACTGTACTCTATATCATCTACTGCATCTTTATGTAATACATGTATCACTAGCCACTTTAAACTATGCCACTTTGTTTACATACCCTACATTACTCATCTCATATATATATATATACTGTACTCGATACCATCTACTGCATCTTGCCTATGCCGTTCTGTACCATCACTCATTCATATATCTTTATGTACACATTCTTATCCCTTTACACTTGTGTGTATAAGGTAGTAGTTTTGGAATTGTTAGGTTAGATTACTCGTTGGTTATTACTGCATTGTCGGAACTAGAAGCACAAGCATTTCGCTACACACGCATTAACATCTGCTAACCATGTGTATGTGACAAATACATTTGATTTGATTTGTTAGTGTTCATGTGAGAGGGTGTAGTAGTGCATACTGACCATTAGTTGGATCATAGTGTGGGTGGTGGAGTTTATGCAGGAACACAGAGGGTAGAGGCATTCTCCATCACAGTAGAAGGCAGAGTAACCCGTAGGAGCCAATACCCAGTCATAATGGAGAGAAATACCATAGAAATCAAAAGACAAGATGAATGACTAGAACAGACTCTTTCAATGAGAAATACATGATAAAGAATGCAAAGAACATACTCTACAATGCACATCCTACACAAATGCCTTGCTTCCCTAAAAATACTAACTGTGTGTTACAGCAGATAACGTAGTACAATGTTAGCTCATGATTATTTATTCAGTACAATGAGTAGTTAAGAGAGATAGAATCTCACCTTCCAGCCTTGTTCACTGAATCTCACAGATATCTCACATGTCTCTTACAAGCCTGACGCCCACTGTTGACATGGCTGTGATCTGAAAGGGACCAAAAAATATGTTATGAACCAGAAAAGACTAATGTACACTTTGGATGCATTGGATTTGAAATTAAATGTAAATGCAACTTAAGCAAGGAAGGAATTATTTTTGTATTCTTTTTTTTTATACTTAGTTTTTATTGTAGGAACACAAAGAATGTACAAATAAAGCCAAATAAAAGAACAACAACAAGAAAAGATCTGTCAGTTACAGTGCACTTCATACCTTCATCATCATACCATCATATTAGTTACATTGACATCTTTGAATGTCCTTTTCCAAGTACGAAACCCATTTTTCCCAGTATTCTTGACCTGTCTCCTGTTGAGTTCTTAAGGCAAAGGTCATACGGTGTATTTCTTGTACAATGTCTATCCATTGTGTCACTGTGGGAGGGTCTTTTTGTAGCCATTTCCTAGTGATTTTTTACTGGCTGCCAGTTGGACCTTCAAGAGGTACTTTTCTCTATTGTGTAAGTTATCAGGTATTTCACCCATGTACAAAGAAATCAATGTTTGTTCTATGTCAAATTCCATTATTTTTCCAATGTTAGATCTTATTTCTCCCCAGTAAGTTTCGATTGCGGGGCAAGTCCAAAAGATATGAGAGTGGTCCGCCCTCAATAGACCGCATTCTCTCCAACAAGGGTGTTGTGAGCCAGTCTGTTTTGATTTCAGTTTAGGTGTTATGAAGAAACGTATAACATTCTTCCAACAGAATTCTCTCCATGACCTTGAGTTGGTGGAGCTTTGTTGAGTCTCTAATATATTCAACCATGTTTCATCAGTTATTTCAATGTTAAGTTCCTCCTCCCATTTCTTTTTAAAATAGTTTGTAGAATGTTTCTTTGAGGATTGAATACCCAAGTAGAGATTTGAAATAGTTTTATGCGTTAGTGAATACTTGGATTAATTTTGGAGGTGCTCGAGGGTCAGTCACTTTTATCTCCCTTACGAAATAGTGTCGTACTTGTAGGTATCTGTAAAAATCTTGTTTATCCAAGCCATGTTTTTTACTTAGGTCCTGGAAGTTATCTAGGTTCCCATTCCTTATAATTGTACTGAATGACATGATGCCTTTCTGCGTCCATTGTTTAAACCTGCTGTCCTGAGTTGCAGGGATGAAGCTGGGGTCGTATGCGGGCCAACTCAGCAGTTTGATCTCTCTGTCTAAATGATTTTGCTTAACTACCCTAAACCATGTCTTCAGAGAGAAATTAATCCACTGATTTTGTCTATTGTATATTTCTTTTACCATCTCCTTATTTCCCAGTACTGACTGTATGGGTATCTCTGTCAGCGTAGTCTCGATGTCTTTCCATTTGGATTCGTATTCTGAATTGCACCAACACACCAGGGGTCTCAATTGGGCTGACACATAATAATCTTTTAGGTTTGGTAAGGCCATACCCCCACAGTTTTTGGTAACTGTAATGTTGTATATCTAGTTCTTGGTCTCTTACTGTTCCGTTTATCCCATTCCCTAAACTGTTTAGGTGGGATTTCTATGGGCAGTGATTGGAACAAATACAGTAACCTCGGCAGGATGTTCATTTTGATTGTTTCAATTGTACTACTAAGATCTAAGGGAAGTGAATTCCACCTGTCTAGGTCATCATATATTTTCTTGTTAATGTGATCGTAATTCATACAATAAAGTTTGGGTATATCTTTTGGTAAATTTACTCCCAGATATATAATGGATGAATAGGTCCAGGTGAAGTTATACCTACTCTTCAGATCTTCCTGTGGGGTATAATTATATACTAGGGCTTGGGTCTTGTGTACGTTAAGCACATACCCTGAATATGTTCCAAATGTTGTAAAACATCCATCAATCTAGGTACACTTGAGCCTGGGTCTTTAAGGAATAACAGAACGTCATCAGCATACATGCATATCTTATGTTCACTGCCTCTTATTGTTATTCCCTCTAAGGTTGGGTCCTGTCTTATTGCCTGTGCTAATGGTTCTAGGTACAATGAGAAGAGCGTGGGTGATAGATTACAGCCTTGTCTTGCCCCTCGCTCTAATTTTATCGTTCGTGTCAAATGTCCATTTATCTTTATTCTAGCGGTCGGACATGAATACAGTGTTTTGATGCACTGTATCACTTCTTTGTTGAAACCAAATCTTTCCATAACGTAGAATAGGTAATCCCATCCCACTGAATCAAATGCTTTTTCTGCATCTAGGCTGATTAATATTGCACTTGTCTTATTTATATATATATTTTTTTTATTTTTTTTATTATTATTATTATGTTTTCTTCTTGGGCCTCTATAACTATATCTATTGTTTTTATTTTTGTTGTTGTTGTGTGATTTGGATTAATCCCCTCTACCACACGGAACCCCACTAATCTACTGACGGAACGCAAGAGGTGGCTAACAACAGACCTCCATCCTATGCTAGCTTGCTACCGATGCCCTGGCTAGCTGTCTAAATCACCAACCAACCTCTCCACTCACCGGACCCTTTTGATCACTCGACTAAGCATGCCTCTCCTTAATGTCAATATGTCTTGTCCATTTCTGTTCTGGTTAGTGTTTATTGGCTTATTTCACTGTAGAGCCTCTAGTCCTGCTCACTATACCTTATCCAACCTATTAGTTCCACCACCCACACATGCAATGACATCTCCTGGTTTCAACGATGTTTCTAGAGACAATATCTCTCTCTTCATCACTCAATACCTAGGTTTACCTCCACTGTATTCACATCCTACCATACATTTGTCTGTACATTATACCTTGATGCTATTTTATCGCCCCCAGAAACCTCCTTTTACTCTATGTTCCAGACGTTCTAGACGACCAATTCTCATAGCTTTTAGCCGTACCCTTATTCTACTCCTCCTATGTTCCTCTGGCGATGTAGAGGTGAATCCAGGCCCTGCAGTGCCTAGCTCCACTCCTATTCCCCAGGCGCTCTCTTTTGACGACTTCTGTAACCGTAATAGCCTTGGTTTCATGCATGTTAACATTAGAAGCCTCCTCCCTAAGTTTGTTCTATTCACTGCTTTAGCACACTCTGCCAACCCGGATGTTCTAGCTGTGTCTGAATCCTGGCTTAGGAAGACCACCAAAAACTCAGACATTTTAATTCCAAACTACAACATTTTCAGACAAGATAGAACTGCCAAAGGGGGCGGTGTTGCAATCTACTGCAAAGATAGCCTGCAGAGTTCTGTTCTACTATCCAGGTCTGTACCCAAACAATTTGAACTTCTACTTTTAAAAATCCACCTCTCTAAAAACAAGTCTCTCATCGTTGCCGCCTGCTATAGACCACCCTCTGCCCCCAGCTGTGCTCTGGACACCATATGTGAACTGATTGCCCCCCATCTATCTTCAGAGTTCGTGCTGCTAGGCGACCTAAACTGGAACATGCTTAACACCCCAGCCATCCTACAATCTAAACTTGATGCCCTCAATCTCACACAAATAATCAATGAACCTACCAGGTACCTCCCCAAAACCTTAAACACGGGCACCCTCATAGATATCATCCTAACCAACTTCCCCTCTAAATACACCTCTGCTGTCTTCAACCAAGATCTCAGCGATCACTGCCTCATTGCCTGCATCCGTAATGGGTCAGCGGTCAAACGACCTCCACTCATCACTGTAAAACGCTCCCTGAAACACTTCTGCGAGCAGGCCTTTCTAATCGACCTGGCCGGGGTATCCTGGAAGGATATTGATCTCATCCCGTCAGTAGAGGATGCCTGGATATTTTAAAAAAATGCCTTCCTAACCATCTTAAATAAACATGCCCCATTCAAGAAATTTAGAACCAGGAACAGATATAGCCCTTGGTTCTCCCCAGACCTGACTGCCCTTAACCAACACAAAAACATCCTATGGCGTTCTGCATTAGCATCGAACAGCCCCCGTGATATGCAGCTGTTCAGGGAAGCTAGAAATCATTATACACAGGCAGTTAGAAAAGCCAAGGCTAGCTTTTTCAAGCAGAAATTTGCTTCCTGCAACACTAACTCAAAAAAGTTCTGGGACACTGTAAAGTCCATGGAGAATAAGAACACCTCCTCCCAGCTGCCCACTGCACTGAAGATAGGAAACACTGTCACCACTGATAAATCCACCATAATTGAGAATTTCAATAAGCATTTTTCTACGGCTGGCCATGCTTTACACCTGGCTACTCCTACCCCGGACAACAGCACTGCACCCCCAACAGCAACTCGCCCAAGCCTTCCCCATTTCTCCTTCTCCCAAATCCATTCAGCTGATGTTCTGAAAGAGCTGCAAAATCTGGACCCCTACAAATCAGCCGGGCTAGACAATCTGGACCCTTTCTTTCTAAAAATTATCTGCCGAAATTGTTGCCACCCCTATTACTAGCCTGTTCAACCTCTCTTTCGTGTCGTCTGAGATTCCCAAAGATTGGAAAGCAGCTGCGGTCATCCCCCTCTTCAAAGGGGGGGACACTCTTGACCCAAACTGCTACAGACCTATATCTATCCTACCGTGCCTTTCTAAGGTCTTCGAAAGCCAAGTCAACAAACAGATTACCGACCATTTCGAATCTCACCATACCTTCTCTGCTATGCAATCTGGTTTCAGAGCTGGTCATGGGTGCACCTCAGCCACGCTCAAGGTCCTAAACGATATCTTAACCGCCATCGATAAGAAACATTACTGTGCAGCCGTATTCATTGATCTGGCCAAGGCTTTCGACTCTGTCAATCACCATATCCTCATCGGCAGACTCGACAGCCTTGGTTTCTCAAATGATTGCCTCGCCTGGTTCACCAACTACTTCTCTGATAGAGTTCAGTGTGTCAAATCGGAGGGTCTGCTGTCCGGACCTCTGGCAGTCTCTATGGGGGTGCCACAGGGTTCAATTCTTGGACCGACTCTCTTCTCTGTATACATCAATGAGGTCGCTCTTGCTGCTGGTGAGTCCCTGATCCACCTCTACGCAGACGACACCATTCTGTATACTTCCGGCGCTTCTTTGGACACTGTGTTAACAACCCTCCAGGCAAGCTTCAATGCCATACAACTCTCCTTCCGTGGCCTCCAATTGCTCTTAAATACAAGTAAAACTAAATGCATGCTCTTCAACCGATCGCTACCTGCACCTACCCGCCTGTCCAACATCACTACTCTGGACGGCTCTGACTTAGAATACGTGGACAACTACAAATACTTAGGTGTCTGGTTAGACTGTAAACTCTCCTTCCAGACCCATATCAAACATCTCCAATCCAAAGTTAAATCTAGAATTGGCTTCCTATTTCGCAACAAAGCATCCTTCACTCATGCTGCCAAACATACCCTTGTAAAACTGACCATCCTACCAATCCTCGACTTTGGCGATGTCATTTACAAAATAGCCTCCAATACCCTACTCAACAAATTGGATGCAGTCTATCACAGTGCAATCCGTTTTATCACCAAAGCCCCATATACTACCCACCATTGCGACCTGTACGCTCTCGTTGGCTGGCCCTCGCTTCATACTCGTCGCCAAACCCACTGGCTCCATGTCATCTACAAGACCCTGCTAGGTAAAGTCCCCCCTTATCTCAGCTCGCTGGTCACCATAGCATCTCCCACCTGTAGCACACGCTCCAGCAGGTATATCTCTCTAGTCAACCCCAAAACCAATTCTTTCTTTGGCCGCCTCTCCTTCCAGTTCTCTGCTGCCAATGACTGGAACGAACTACAAAAATCTCTGAAACTGGAAACACTTATCTCCCTCACTAGCTTTAAGCACCAACTGTCAGAGCAGCTCACAGATTACTGCACCTGTACATAGCCCACCTATAATTTAGCCCAAACAACTACCTCTTTCCCAACTGTATTTAATTTTAATTTATTTATTTATTTTGCTCCTTTGCACCCCATTATTTTTTATTTCTACTTTGCACATTCTTCCATTGCAAAACTACCATTCCAGTATTTTACTTGCTATATTGTATTTACTTTGCCATCATGGCCTTTTTTGCCTTTACCTCCCTTCTCACCTCATTTGCTCACATTGTATATAGACTTGTTTATACTGCATTATTGACTGTATGTTTGTTTTTACTCCATGTGTAACTCTGTGTCGTTTTATCTGTCGAACTGCTTTGCTTTATCTTGGCCAGGTCGCAATTGTAAATGAGAACTTGTTCTCAACTTGCCTACCTGGTTAAATAAAGGTAAAATAAATAAAATAAATAAAATTCTGAGTAATGTGGTCCATGACATGTAGTGTTCTCCTTATATTGTCCTGTTTCTGCCTATTTTGTATGAAACCAGTTTGATCTCCGTCAATCAATTCTGGGATTATGTTCTCCATTCTTTTGTCTATTATTGATGCATATAGTTTATAATCTGTGTTAAGAATTGCGATAGGTCGATATGAACTGCATTCTTTCTTATCTTTACCCTCTTTTGGGATTACTGATATGATGGCCTCTCTCCATGACGGTGGGAGACCCCCCTCCCTCAGAGTCCAGTTAAAACAGGCCTTAAGTAGAGGTGCTAATTGTTCTCTGAAGATCTTGAACCATTCTGAAGGGAAGCCATCAGTGCCTGGAGACTTGTTGGCTTTTTGCTGAGATATTGCTTTATTAATTTCTTCGGTGGATATTTCTGAAGTTAGTCTATCATTTTGCTCTGTCCCAATTTAGGGGAGATCGAGTGAGTTCAAAAAGTGCTCTATTGTCTGTGCATCTGCCTTCTCTGGTTGCTTGTACAGATTTTTGCAATATGATTCAAATGCATTCTGTATTTCATCTAATTTGCATGTGATCTTTTTTGTTTTGGGGTCTTTTATTTTGAAAATGGTATTCTGTGCTTGTTGTTTCCTGAGTCTCCATGCTAGTAATTTGGTTGCCTTTGAGCCTGCTTCATAATATCGTTGTTTCAGGAACCTAAGCTTTTTCTCTACTTCCTCTCTATAAATCTGGTCAATTTCCTGTTTTACCTTTTGAATCAAAACTTTATATTTCTTGAGGAAAGAGCATTGTTTGTGTGAGCCAAACTTCTTTTATATATATATTTATTTTATGGCAGGGAAATTCGCAATGACTCTTAATGTTAGCTTGATGGCTATTCGTTTTTACCAATTTATGGTACAATGTTATTTGTAAATTGTATAAAAATATATATATAATTTAGGTCAACCACTTGCGTGGTGCAAAGGACTGTTTTTATTTGCAACTAGTAAGATTTTTGATTTTATTGATTTTATTAGGATCTCTTTTAGTCCCCATTTGAACTAATCTTCCAAGAGTCCTTAACATTAAAATACAATTTATAATACAAACACACTTTCACATATAACACACTATTACAAACATAATTACATAATTACAAACATAATACACTAGCATAATGACCCAATAAATACTCAATCTAAAGAAATATTGATTCTTCATCTACTATAGTCCCACAACATTTCTATATACTATATTTAAAATGTTTTTAAATAATGTTTAAACTTATATATTGAAAGGTTTCTAGTTTGATCAGTTAATTTATTCAATTTCTTTATTGCTCTAAATCGAAATATTCTTTTTGTGAGACCCTGATTCATGTGAACGTATACAAGTTTAATATTCTTCATATAGTCACCGTGATAGTAAATGTCCATTTCTGTTTTTTGTATTAATGCTAGGCGAATCCGTAATATTTTTAAGAGACCGGAATGAGGTTTCTAAAGCAGTTTCCTGTATTGAAGACTTTTCCTTAGTTTGGGGTTGGAAAATTAATACCAGTAAGTCAGTCTATTTCCACTCAAGGATTGTGTTTTACAGGAAGTACAGTGGGGAAAAAAAGTTATTAGTCAGCCACCAATTGTGCAAGTTCTCCCACTGAAAAAGATGAGAGAGGCCTGTATTTTTCAACATAGGTACACTTCAACTATGACAGACAAAATTAGGGGGAAAAATCCAGAAAATCACATTGTAGGATTTTTTATGAATTTATTTGCAAATTATGGTGGAAAATAAGTATTTGGTTAATAACAAAAGTTTATCTCAATACTTTGTTGTATACCCTTTGTTGGCAATGACAGAGGTCAAACGTTTTCTGTAAGTCTTCACAAGGTTTGCACACACTGTAGCTGGTATTTTGGCCCATTCCTCCATGCAGATATCCTCTAGAGCAGTGATGTTTTGGGGCTGTTGCTGGGCAACACGGACTTTCAACTCCCTCCAAAGATTTTTTATGGGGTTGAGATCTGGAGACTGGCTAGGCCACTCAAGGACCTTGAAATGCTTCTTACGAAGCCACTCCTTCGTTGCCCGGGCGGTGTGTTTGGGATCATTGTCATGCTGAAAGACCCAGCCACGTTTCATCTTCAATGCCCTTTCTGATGGAAGGAGGTTTTCACTCAAAATGTCACGATACATGGCCCCATTCATTCTTTCCTTTACACGGATCAGTCGCCCTGGTCCCTTTGCAGAAAAACAGCCCGAAAGCATGATGTTTCCACCCCCATGCTTCACAGTAGGTATGGTGTTCTTTGGATGCAACTCAGCATTCTTTGTCCTCCAAACACGACGAGTTGAGTTTTTACCAAAAAGTTCTATTTAGGTTTCATCTGACCATATGCCATTCTCCCAATCTTCTTCTGGATCATCCAAATGCTCTCTAGCAAACTTCAGATGGGCCTGGACATGTACTGGCTTAAGCAGGGGGACACGTCTGGCACTGCAGGATTTGAGTCCCTGGCGGCGTAGTGTGTTACTGATGTTAGGCTTTGTTACTTTGGTCTACAATTTTGTTTCTGGTGTCCTTTGACAGCTCTTTGGTCTTGGCCATAGTGGAGTTTGGAGTGTGACTGTTTGAGGTTGTGGACAGGTGTCTTTTATACTGATAACAAGTTCAAACAGGTGCCATTAATACAGGTAACGAGTGGAGGACAGAGGAGCCTCCTAAAGAAGTTACAGGTCTGTGAGAGCCAGAAATCTTGCTTGTTTGTAGGTGACCAAATACTTATTTTCCACCATAATTTGCTAATAAATTCATTAAAAATCCTACAATGTGATTTTCTGGATTTTTTTTCTCATTTTGTCTGTCATAGTTGAAGTGTACCTATGATGAAATTGACAGGCCTCTCATCTTTTTAAGTGGGAGAACTTGCACAATTGGTGGCTGACTAAATACTTTTTTGCCCCACTGTATATGGTATCCCATCTAAAGATAAGGTTACTTATCTTGAAATTGTTATATGCAAGGATGAAAAACAATTGAACTTTAACTCCATTGAGAAAACAAAGAACAAATTGAACCTCTTGTTGATGAGAGATATTTCGTTATACGGTCGGGTATTATTATCCAAAGCTGAAGGGTTATCCAGGTCGGTTTATGTCACGTTATCACTTGACTTACCCCCTAAAATTGTAAAGGACTTAGATAAGATTATTTATAGTTTTATTTGATGTGATATCCACAAAAATGATGTGGCTATATTGAAGCAACATCTCAAGACATCAGTCAGGAAGTTAAGGCTTGGTCGCAAGTGGGTATTCCAAATGGACAATAACCCCAAGTATACTTCCAAAGTTGTGGCAAAATGACTTAAGGACAACAAAGTCAAGGTATTGGAGTGGCCATCACAAAGCCCTGATCTCAATCCTATAGAAAATTTGTGGGCAGAACTGAAAAGGCGTGTGCGAGCAAGGAGGCCTACAAACCTGACTCAGTTACATCAGCTCTGTCAGGAGGAATGGGCCAAAATTCAGTCAACGCATTGTGGGAAGCTTGTGGAAGTCCACCCGAAACATTTGACCCAAGTTAAACAATTTAAAGGCAATGCTACCAAATACTAATTTAGTGTATGTAAACTTCTGACCCACTGGGAATGTGATGAAAGAAATAAAAGCTGAAATAAATCATTCTCTCTACTATTATTGTGACATTTCACATTCTTAAAATAAAGTGATGATTCTAACTGACCTAAGACAGGGATTTTTTTACGAGGATTAAATGTCAGGAATTGTGAAAAACTGAGTTTAAATGTATTTGGTTAAGGTCTATGTAAACATCAGACTTCAACTGTACATAGAAGTGCACACTATTCTTATTATTTTTTTATGTATCTTAAAAGTAAAAGTAATATAGTCAACTATACAACTTCTACTACTACTACTACTACTACACTTTATATCATCCAATAATATATAATGAAAAACACTCAACATGAAGAATTAATGCAATTATGTTAATTTCAAATATTTATTTTGAAATATAGATTAGGTGCTCTTCTTTTTATAGCAGGAAGTAAAGGGACTGGACAAGGCTTTGCCTATAGCTGAAAACATCCTGGAAATGAGCGAACGCTTCCTTGGTTTCTTCTTGGTGGAGCATACACTCTCTGTTCGGCAGGATTGTTGATCATTGACAATTGCTGGGGGAAAAAATGTAAACATAACATTTTCTTTAACTGACCCTAGTTAGTGTGAAGAATTAGTATTGCATTATTATTATTTAAATTGTAATATTCTACATAATTTCCAAATGTCGGGCGGCAGGTAGCCTAGCAGTCTCAATCCGCCTATTTAACGCAGAAGTGTTACATAGGCCCCCCCAGGGCTTAGACTGTTTAGTGCCAAAAAGAAGGGGATAAAAACATGCAAAAAATATATATACATATAAATAAATATATATATTCGTCAACTTTCTTATATCTCTCAGATTTAGGACAGACACTTTCCATGTAGTGAATATGTTATTCAATGCATTTGTATCGGCTATTAGCAGTAAGGACGATACAAACCCCTCGGCCTAGACAGGGCTTAGACTCTTGTGGGTTAAAAAGCATGATCATTACAAAGGTGCAACTCGTGCTGGAGGCAATAAAAGGCCACGCTAAAATGTGCAGTTTTACAACACCACACAACGCCACAGATGTCTCAGAGACAGAGACTGAGGAAAAAAAGGAGCAAGGAAAAACGCTGGTTGACTTGTTTTGAGGGAGCGTGCAATTGGCATGCTGACTGCAGGAATGTCCACCAGAGCTGTGGCCAGAGAATTGGATGTTTATTTCTTTACCATAAGCCGCCTTCAATGTCGTTTTAGAGAATTTGGCAGTATGTCCAACAGGCCTCACAACCACAGACCACGTATATGGCGTCGTGTTGGCTGTAGGGTTATGGTGTGGGCAGGCATAATCTACGGACAACGAATACAATTGCATTTTATCAATGGCAATTTGAATGTACAGAGATACCGTCACGAGATCCTTAGGCCCATTGTCGTGCCATTCATCCGCCGCCATCACCTCATGTTTCAACATGGTAATGCATGGCCCCATGTCGAAAGGCCTGCATACTCACCAGACATGTCACCCATTTAGCATGTTTGTGATGCTCTGGATTGACGTGTACAACAGCGTGTTCCAGTTCCCACCAATATTCAACAACTTCGCACAGCTATTGAAGAGGAGTGGGACAACATTCCATAGGCCACAATCAACAGCCTGATCAACTCTATGCGAAGGAGAAGTGTCACGCTGCATGAGGGAAATGGTGGTCACACCAGATACTGACTGGTTTTCTGATCCACGCCCCTACCTTTTTTTAAGGTATCTGTGACGAACAGATGCATATCTGTATTCCCAGTCATGTGAAATCCATAGATAAGGGCCTAATGAACGTATTTCAATTGACTGATTTCCATATATGAACTGTAACTCAATAAAATCTTTGAAATTGTTGCATGTTGCGTTTATATTTTTGTTCAGTACACATTTGAGTGTATTGACTTACCTGTTTCACTGACGGCAGGGGTCTGGTTCTGGGAAGGTGTTGGAGTGCAGTGGTTCTTCTTGTTGACCTGCTTTGTACTCTGGGTAACCAACAGTCATTTATACAGTAGGAGAAATTGCACACAAAGGGTATCAGTGTTTACCATCATACTGTACGTAATGAATAAAAATAATCTTAATGTGTATTTTGATGACATATGTACCTTTGGGTTGAGTCCACAGAGAGCGCTGAATCTTCCTCTCTTCCTTTCCTTTCTACAAGTTGTTGGAAGCCCAGAATTACCTACCTCGTCACTGCCAAGTACATTGTGTGATGACAACTGTGTCATGGAGGGAGGTGAAGAGCTAGCCTCATTGCATTTAGCTAGTAGTTCCCTAGTTAATGATTTGACCAGGGCATCGTCAAATGCATAATCCGTTGACTTCATTGCAACCTGGAGCATCTTCTCTGACCCAAATTCTTGAAGAAGCCCCTTGTAGACAGCCTTGAAAATCTTTTTTATTTTCAGATTCTGGGGGTAGGCTTGAGTTGGTTCAAGGCCTGAGGTGCTACAGAACTCAGACAGAATCCTCTTTGTGAGAACTCTTGATGTTTCACCAATGTCAGAGGATTCCAGTAATGTGAAAGGGGTGATCATTGACAGCAATCTAACAATCAGTAAAAGTACCAAAGAGGTGTCGTCATTGCTAGTGGAGTCAAATGATGCATGTGTATCAGAGTCCATGGCTGATGGAGTTGATGGATGCACAGAGACACTAGACATCTCCAGATCTTTGTTGTCCATCTTAGATTCCACCTCTCCTAAAACTTGAATATCCACAGTTCCACCGTTGTGTGTGCTGCTGCCAGACAGAGAGTGTCTAGGCAATGATTTGGAACTAGACTGACGGCAAGTGGTCATGAGAGCCGGTCTGTCAGAGTCAAGTGTTCCAGCATCAGTTGGGGACAACCCATTGATTATGTTCATCAACTCTGATAATTCTTCTGATGAATTGGAGGCCACAGAACAGGTATCCATGACCTGATCGACCATTATATTGGTGAAAAGGCTCTTTGTGTCAAAGTAAACCTGTGAGGAACTAACGGAGATGGCAGAAGAGCTCGGCATAAGCCAACTTGTTTCCTGCAGAGAATCATCAGAGATGATAGTTTGGCAGAAATCGGATCCTTGTGATGGTGGAGGAAGCCAGAAGACAATCTGCTGTAGCAGACGTTTTATTGACTCCGTAGCAAAGGAGTATACAAGGTCAGATGGAAACTCCCTGGATTCTTCAGAAGCATTCAATCCTGTCTTCAGCTTCAAAAGAATAGAGTCAGACACGCTCTTGCCAGCTGGCACAAAAAGAGCCTGGGGGGTGTTGTGACTTTTTATGAGCTCATAAACTTTGTCAGTGAGCTCATGTGAGAAGTTCTGAAGACCGTCCCTGGGGCTGAGTCTCGCAAGTCTTCTTGTAAAAGAAGTGACATCATCTGCAGTGGCTATGTGTTCCGTATCTTCTCTTGGAATGACCTCCATAACAGTGTCAACTATGGCAGAGATGGTTTGCCTTGTGTAATTTGTTGACCCTTGTGAATGAGTTGAGGAGTCACGCATATCAATGACTGAACTCCTAATGATAGGACAATAGATTTCAACAGGCCACTCATTGGGCACTGGAGTGCCTGGAAGAGAATTTGTAAAATCACTCTGGGACCCTCTGGTCATGGCAGAGGTGATGGACAGGGAGGACTTTGAGGAGGATGGCCGGTGTATCTCGTGTCCATCAGTTCTCACCATGTGAACATCCTCCAACATGGAGCCCACGATGGAACGAGTCAAGAGGCCTTTCTCTGAGGTGCTCATCCTCTCTGACATAGACACTCTCCTCTGGATTGTCATCAGAGTCTGACTAATTAAGGCTTTGGAATAATTTACCATGCTGGTCTGGCTGCCTTCATGTTCACTGTAAGTCATTTGTGTAGAAGTAGCTGTTCTGTATATGGATTCGGCATGTTTGGGGTCCTCAACCACATTGTCTAGGAGGACCGGTTGTTGCTGGGCAAAAAAATCCTTAACCTTGATGAACACATTGTTGAACAGGTTTACAGTGCCTGGCCAAATGATATTTCCTTTCACATTGGCCCCGTTCTGAACACTGACAGGAAGGGTTGAAGCTGACAGGGATCTCTCTAATTGGCCAGACACTGAAGCATCAGACATTTTAGTGATCTGGGTGAAGCTATTAAGGTCTTTAGTGATGCTTATGACGATGTTGGATGCTGCAGAATTGGTGTGCAGAGAAGAGGTGAACAAAGGTGGAGTTCCACTCTTCTGAAGGATTTTGACATCTCTATCATCACCATCGTTACTGGACTCTGCACAAATGTCTGCACTTCTACCATCAAGGCTGGTATTTACAATGCCAATTAACCCTGATTGAAGGATCCCACCAGCCATATGTGAGGCTTTCGTTTGAAACTCATCAGTACATAGTTTGTCAAAGGCTGTGGATTTAAGACTTCTAGAGGATGCCTCCTCCTCATCATTGTTGATCTCACCATGCAAATTGTCCTGTGTATTGACAGCATAGTCATCAACAGATAAATATGATTTGGAGGCGGCAAGGATGTCAATCTGAGAAACAACGGCATCCAAAAGCTTGGACAGGTCTTCTGTATCTCCTTTTAGGCTAGAGAGGCATTCCTCCATGGATTCCTCAGAGTGATACACAGTGAGGATCTGACTAATGACCTCCTTGGTACAGGTTTGAAGGTCTGCTTGGATTTGCTTGGAATCCCTATTACATGTCACCTGAGAATCTAAACTTTCCCTAGGAGCCTGTTTGAGAGTCTCATCATGTATTGGTGTAACACCATCGATGACCTTTACAGAGTCTTGGCAGGGAGTGAGAAAATGCCTCAGCATTTCTCGAAATCTATGATATATAATACGAGCAGCATGAAGGGTGCTCACTTTTGAAATTCTGAAATGTTCAGAGTGATGTGCCTGCATGGACTGAACAATAGTCTCCACATCTGTTTCAAAAGTGTCCAGCAATTTAGATGCTTCAGAGTCTCCCAGTAAGCTGTTTGTAAAGGGGTTGACATATCTCAGAGCTTCGCTCACTGCCTTTCTAGCCTTTGTCTGGAAAGACACACTGGAGAGTTTCTTCATATTTGTAACTGGAAGACTCAGGGTAGATTCACTGTTGGTGGTGCTGTCCTGCAGACCAAGTGGAAAAGTGAGATGGGAGAGACATTGTTCACTGTCTAACAACTCAGATGGTGAGGGGGAACACGAACTGGTGAAATCATTCAAGTCAGACATGATGCCATCCACAAATAGAATGGCCTCCAGAGACTCTTCAGAATCACACTCTCCAACAGAAGATGAGAACTTCTCCATTACCTCAGTCTTACACAAGACAAGAACCTGGCTGGCAATCGCTTTTGTGGTGTCAAGGAGGACTTGGTCTTGCAAATACTTTTTGAGAGCCAAGAGAGGTTTTGGGGTCTCACTTTGTCCTTTTTGTTCATTCATAGATGAGGGGGTTATTAAAAGTGGTTTACAAGAAATGGAGTCCGATGTGTCAGCCTCACCATTACTGGAATGACCGATGTCTAGGCACAAAGTTGGAACCATTGTGAAATAATCTTTTGTGCTCTCCACAAATGTACTTGCGAGATACCCTTTTTCTGGACAGGTAAGAATCCTCTTCAGCGTATTTTTCATGTCGTAGTAACAGCCAACAGTGTAAGACCAGATCTTATTCTGATGGTTTTCAAGAAGGATCTGCTCACTCTGTGCAGGAGAGCAGGATGCCCTGATAGACTGGGTAAGATTGTCCATGTCTGAAACAAAGGTACTTACCAACTCAGAGGCCTCAGGGTCAATCATAAGGTCACTGATCTCACCTATCCGAGGAGTTGGACAAGATGATGTAGTGCCAGAACAACATGATGTACAACCCCTGAATCTTTTAACAATCTCCCGGATCGATTCAGTGGCCTTGGTCTGAAACTCCTCAGTGAGTAGTCTACCCATACTTTGTGTTGACAGACGAAGACTAGATTTGGCACCTTTGATATTGAGGTTGCTCTCTCCTTGTTTTAGCATCTCCTCTGGACTTTTACAAGCTTCAAGCATCTTCATATGGTCAGCAACAACACAAAGCAGTTCCCTCTTGTCGGGGTCATTTTCTTCCTTATTGCTGAAGTTCAAAACAGTGCCACTGAGGGCTGTCATGACCTGTCCTGTTAAATGTGTCATATCCACCTCAACACCATCCTCTCTGAGAACAACAATCTGCTCAACACTCTTCCCATTAATATACATCTGAAGTATGTTGGAAACGCCAGACACCATCTCCTCAACAACCTTGGTTCTGGAGACACCACCACTGGCAAAAATAACAGGGGACATTCGCCCAGAGACGGGAGTTTGGATGGCCACAGAGATTATGGAATTGACCTTCTTTGACACTTCTCCAACAATAACCCGGGATAGACTTTGAGTGTCTACCTGGTCCTCTCTTTGGATACAGAGGACATTGTTCAGCGACTCTTTGAAGGAATCCTGGACACCAGTGAGGAGACTGTCCTCAGTAATCCCAAAAAAGTCCCTGAGTGGCTCAGATGATATAGACTCACCATCTCCCTGAGTATTTGGCAACACTGTCTGAGACCTTTGAGAATACAAAGCAAACAATACAGCATTCCATATTCAATAGTAGACACGGTAGTGACATTAATACATCATTCAGTAATCAGTTAAACTGGTCATTAAGAGTAAACTGTTATACAGATAACAAAACATATTTTCACAAAATGGGTTATGAATAGTTAGGTGAAACCGGTTTCTTTAGGAATGACTGAACATACCCATTACGTGAGGAGCTTGATTTGGCCGTGCAACACCTTGAGGATTTGCTGCTGCCTCTCTTGCGAACCTTCAGGTTTGTGCTAGAGGATCTCTCTGATTCTGTCAGAGACTTGCCGGATACTGGAGACACATGGCTGTATATCCGTACAAAACGGAAAATTGCAGGGATGATGACCTCCAGGATGGCCTCAGATACAAACCGCACAATCTCCAGGCACATCTCTGCAAGCAATGCCCTCATCACCTGTAGGACCGAAACAGTGTAGGTAGATTACTCATAGCCGGGCTCTGAAACCAAGCTCCTCGAAGAGATACCAACAATCTCACATATGTTCATGAGAATCATGAAAGTGGCATACATTGGAAAGCATGAAAAGCAGTAGGCTACTAAAAAGCTCTTTGAATGAAACTGTTTGTGATAATGTGGATGATACTGTAGATAGATAAAAGGTTTGTATCTAATATTCTTGAAACATCTATTAATATATCTATGAATCATTTTCAGGGTTAAGGGACTTACAGGGTCCATCCTGCCAATGCTTAACTGCCTCCATTGCCTATAGGAGATAATTAGATGTTTTTAGCACCAAAAAGCAACACACATACAATTTATAAAATCCTCCAGATGACATTGCATTCAAATACTACAATAGAAGTTTGGACATACTCCTCAGTAAGTTTTTCCAGAAACCGGATGATAATCGGGTTGAAAGCATCCGGATCGATTGGCGGGAGGTCAAGAGCCCTGGTCTGACAGGCCCTGGAGACACACTCACTTAGGATCTTCTCATTAGATTGTCCCTGGTGAGATGTCCCCTGAACTGCCATCCCAGAGAATTCCACAGATGTAGAGGGACCTGTGTGCAAAGCAGCATTCACCAAGGTAAAGAAGTCAGAAAACATGTAACCTTCTGAGGCAAATATGTATTAGCCAACTTTGTGAAGTTAAGTAGCCAAGAAAGTATAACATGTGCACTCTGCTATTAGTCCTCTGCTCAATAGATGTCCATACTAAATTACATTTACATGCAAAAGGATTACATTCAGTGAAATTAGAGTTTCATTTATGACCTGCATCAGTGATCTGCTCCACTTTGTTTCTCTTGGTCCTCTTGGCCTAAAAAGACAATACAGTCAATGATATACACGTAGATACTGTATGAAGCCATTCCAATACAGCCCTTTGAGTAGAGCAAGGGTAAGACTGATTGCAGGGCTGTCCCCGACAAAAAAAAAAATTTGTCGACCGAGAGTCATCCTGTTCTAATGTTAAAATGTATTTTTCCATATCAGACACAGCCTATGTGTTTGAATACAATCACCTACATAGGCACTGAGCTTGGCTGATGCTTTAAGCACACTGTTTAATTAAATAATTAAGACACACAAATGACTCAAGAAAGAGCCCGATGGTGACACTGTATTAAAAGAAATGACAGCGAGTGCCTGTGTGACAGGTGCACGTTGTCTCGCTCTCCTCCCTACTGCAGCGAAAAGGCACCACATAACAGCAACTGTTTATTGTGCTGTCCATGCTGAAGACGCAATATCATTTCAGTCATTTAGTTTCTTCCTTACAGTTCTGGAAACGTCTTCTTTACAGTTCTGGAAACTTCTTCTTTACAGTTCTGGAAACTTTAGAGTGTTTTCTATCCTAATCTGACAATTATATGCATATTCTAGTTTCTGGGGCTGAGAAATAGGCCGTTTCAAATGGGTATGTTTTTTTAGCCAAAAACGAAAATACTGCCCCCTACGCGCAAAAGGTTAAGCAAATGTTAAACAATACCAGTCTGTTCTAAAGACTAAAAATTATAAAGCCATTATTACAGCATAGCAAATATTAAAAACAGCCGAATCTGTGAAATTGCTTAATTCAACATTTTGCCGGTGCATGAGGCTTGGTGCTCAGTAGTCTATGCGGTCCCAATAACAACAGTGGAGAAGATTGAGCGAACCATTACCTCATACGTGAAGAAATGGCTGGGTGTCCCACGATGCCTGAGTAACATTGGCCTCTATGGCAAAGGGGTCCTTGAACTACCTCTTACAAGTCTAACGGAGGAGTACAAGTGCTCTAAAGTAAGACTTCAGATGACATTGAAGGACTCCAAAGACCAGACCATTAGCAAGGCTGCACCTCCCCTACAAACTGGACGGAAATGGACATCATCCAAGGCTGTGCAGCAAGCAACATCAGCCCTGAGACACCAAGACATTGTGGGGAATATCCAGCATGGAAGAGGAGGCTTTGGCCTGGCAGCAAGCAAACCAACATTCCATAAGGCAACAACATCTGAACGCAGGAAGCTGGTGGTCGAGGAGGTGCGCAGACAGGAGGAGACTGCAAGAAGTGCAAAGGCTGTCTCTCTTGCTAAACAAGGGCAATGGACGCGGTGGGAAGGCCTGGAGAGGAGAAATATCAACTGGAGTGAGCTTTGGCAAATAGAGGCAAGCAACATCAGCTTCATCATAAGAGCTGTTTATGATGTGCTTCCATCACCAAAAAATCTACATCAATGGTATGGCGAGGACTCGACCTGCCCCCTCTGCCCAGCTCCAGCGACTCTCAGGCATATAATGACAGGTTGCAAAACCAGCCTCTCACAAGGCCGCTACACCTGGAGGCACAATCAGGTCCTCAAGAGCCTGGCTACAGCACTTGAGACCAAGAGGAGTGCAACCAATTCATTACCTCCAAAAACAAGCAATCCCGTCAAAACAACAACATTCATCCGGGAGGGACAGAAAAGGCCCAAGTATCCTCCTACGAAGCCAGAAACTGGAAACCTAGCCATGGCCCGGGACTGGAAGATCCTAGTCGATATTGGCCAGCAACTAATTTTTCCATCTGAGATTGCTTCTACCAACCTTAGGCCAGACATGGTACTCTGGTCCCCTTCACGAAAGGCTGTGTACATCATAGAGCTCACAGTCCCGTGGGAAAACTCTGTTGAAGAGGCCTACGAACGTAAGAAACTGCGTTACACAGAGTTGGCAGCAGACGCAACTCAGCGTGGCTGGAATGCAAAAGTCTGGCCAGTTGAAGTGGGATGCAGAGGATTCGTGGCTTCTTCCACCATCAGGTTGCTGAAAGAACTTGGAATCCATGGACAGGCTCTGCGGCAGACCGTCAGAGCAGTTTCTCAAGCAGCTGAAAGAGGCAGCCAGTGGATCTGGATCAAACGGAAGGACCCTTGCTGGGCTATAACTTCATGACCCCCCCACCCCGACCTGAGAACCCAATTCAGATCCCTCCAACTTGAGGAGGGCATATGAGGTATGCGGTCAGCTGTAGGGCTGGCTCAGGGAAGAGGACGCCCCTGCCTTGCATAGTCCCGTGGGACATCTTAATTGGGCATGGGACACAAGCTAAGGCTTGATCACCCTTTAGCTGGCCACCTTTGATGAGGGTGTTTAGTGATTAAAGGCCGAAACACCCACTGATTCGAAGGCACACTACTGAGGATGTGTCCCAAAATTGACATCTTAACCCAGTCTAAGAAATAAACCTCCCATGCCACTCTGTCAACATCACGGCAAATCTCATGTGAGTGCATTCCATCTATTGGCACAATGGACAGTTTTTAACATCTCGTCCCGTGTTTTATGATTCTTAAACAAATACTCAAACAGGCAACAGAAGCTATATCTGTCTTACTCCTGTATATATGTATACAGTACCAGTCAAAAGTTTGGACACCTACTCATTCAAGGCTTTTCTTTATTTGTACTATTTTCTACATTGTAGAATAGTAGTGAAGACATCACAACTATGAAATAACACATATGGAATCATGTAGGTACCAAAAAGTGTTAAACAAATCAAAATATATTTTATATTTGAGATTCTTCAAAGTAGCCATCCTTTGCCTTGATGGCATTTTTGCACACTCTTGGCATTCTCTCAACCAGCTTCACCTGGAATGCTTTTCCAACAGTCTTGAAGGAGTTCCCACATATGCTGAGAACTTATTGGCTGCTTTTCCTTCACTCTGTGGTCCAATTCATCCCAAAACATCTCAATTGGGTTGAGGTTGGGTGATTGTGGATGTCAGGTCATCTGATGCAGCCCTCCATCACTCTCCTTCTTGGTCAAATAGCCCTTACACAGCCTGGAGATGCAAACCAGATGGGATGGCGTATCACTGCAGAATACTATGGTAGCCATGCTGGTTAAGTGTGCCTTGAATTCTAAATAAATCACAGACAGTGTCACCAACAAAGCGCCCCCACATTATCACACCTCCTCCATGCTTCATGGTCGGAACCACACATGCGGAGATCATCTGTACGCCTACTCTCACAAAGACATTGTTGGAATTTGGACTTATCAGACCAAAGGACAGATTTCCACCAGTCTAATGTCCATTGCTTGTGTTTCTTGGCCCAAGCAAGTCTCTTCTTCTTATTGGTGTCCTTTAGTAGTGCTTTCTTCGCATCAATTTGACCACGAAGGCCTGATTCACGCAGTCTCCTCTGAACAGTTGATGTTGAGATGTGTCTGTGACTTGAACTCTGTGAAGCATTTATTTGGGCTGCAATGTGAGGTGCAGTTAACTCTAAAGAACGTATCCTCTGCAGCCGAGTTAACTCTGTCTTCCTTTCCTGTGGCGGTCCTCATGAGAGCCAGTTTCATCATTGTGCTTGATGGTTTTTGCGACTTGATGGTTCTTGCACTTGATGAAAAGTTCAAAGTTCTTTAAATTTTCCGGATTGACTGAACTTCATGTCTTAAAGTAATGACGGACTGCTGTTTCTCTTTGCTTATTTGAGCTGTTCTTGTCATAATATGGACTTGGTCTTTTACCAAATAGGGCTATCTTATGTATACCAACCCTACCTTGTCACAACACAACTGATTGGCTCAAATGCATTAAGAAGGAAAGAAATTCCTTTACTTAATTTTTAACAAGGCACACATGTTAATTTATGAAATGCATTCCAGGTGACTACCTCATGAAGCTGGTTGAGAGAATGCCAAGCGTGTGCAAAGCTGTCATCAAGGCAAAGGGCTACTTTGAAGAATCTCAAATGTTAAATATATTTTGATTTGTTTAACTTTCGACTGGTAATATATACACTGCTCAAAAAAAGGGAACACTAAAAAAACACATCCTAGATCTGAATGAATGAAATATTCTTATTAAATACTTTTTTCTTTACATAGTTGAATGTGCTGACAACAAAATCACACAAAAATTATCAATGGAAATCAAATGTATCAACCCATGGAGGTCTGGATTTGGAGTCACACTCAAAATTAAAGTGGAAAACCACACTACAGGCTGATCCAACTTTGATGTCATGTCCTTAAAACAAGTCGAAATGAGGCTCAGTAGTGTGTGTGGCCTCCACGTGCCTGTATGACCTACCTACAACGCCTGGGCATGCTCCTGATGAGGTGGCGGATGGTCTCCTGAGGGATCTCCTCCCAGACCTTGACTAAAGCATCCTCCAACTCCTTGGACAGTCTGTGGTGGATGGAGCGAGACATGATGTCCCAGATGTGCTCAATTGGATTCAGGTCTGGGGAACGGGCGGGCCAGTCCATAGCAGCAATGCCTTCCTCTTTCAGGAACTGCTGACACACTCCAGCCACATGAGTTCTAGCATTGTCTAGCATTAAGAGGAACCCAGGGCCAACCGCACCAGCATATGGTCTCACAAGGGGTCTGAGGATCTCATCTCGGTACCTAATGGCAGTCAGGCTACCTCTGGCGAGCACATGGAGGGCTGTGCGGCCCCCCAAAGAAATGCCACCCCACACCATAACTGACCCTCCGCCAAACCGGTCATGCTGGAGGATGTTGCAGGCAGCAGAACGTTCTCCACGGCGTCTCCAGACTGTCACGTCTGTCACATGTGCTCAGTGTGAACCTGCTTTCATCTGTGAAGAGCACAGGGCGCCAGTGGCGAATTTGCCAATCTTGGTGTTCTCTGGCAAATGAAAAACGTCCTGCACGGTGTTGGGCTGTAAGCACAACCCCCACCTGTGGACGTCGGGCCCTCATACCACCCTCATGGAGTCTGTTTCTGACCGTTTGAGCAGACACATGCACATTTGTGGCCTGCTGGTGGTCATTTTGCAGTGCTCTGGCAGTGCTCCTCCTGCTACTCCTTGCACAAAGGCGGAGGTAGCGGTCCTGCTGCTGGGTTGTTGCCCTCCTACGGCCTCCTCCACGTCTCCTGATGTACTGGCCTGTCTCCTGGTAGCGCCTCCATGCTCTGGACACTACGCTGACAGACACAGCAAACCTTCTTGCCACAGCTCACATTGATGTGCCATCCTGGATGAGCTGCACTACCTGAGCCACTTGTGTGGGTTGTAGACTCCGTCTCATGCTACCACTAGAGTGAAAGCTCCGCCAGCATTCAAAAGTGACCAAAACATCAGCCAGGAAGCATAGGAACGGAGAAGTGGTCTGTGGTCCCCACCTGCAGAACCACTCCTTTATTGGGGGTTTCTTGCTAATTGCCTGTTGTCTATTCCATTTGCACAACAGCATGTGAAATTTATTGTCAATCAGTGTTGCTTCCTAAGTGGACAGTTTGATTTCACAGAAGTGTGATTGACTTGGAGTTACATTGTGTTGTTTAAGTGTTCCCTTTATTTGAGCAGTGTATATGGATGATTTACAAAGCCAGGCACATTTAACAATTAGGCTTTTGATTATAGACCTAATTTAGTTGGGTTTTCCTCTCTCCTCAATTTTCTTAGACAATTAGGCTAAGGCCAGGGCTGTTTCCCCGTCTCTGCTACTGCTGCTGCCTCTGCAGCATTGTTCTCAATCCCAATATGCTGGTTAACTTTGTTATTATGCACATAGCAACATAGGAAAGGGCGGCAATTCTACGGAGCACTGAAGATTATGTTTCAGAACCATGGACAGCGACCATATCCAATGCAGGAGAAAGCGCATTTGTTATAAAATAATATTTGATTTATTAGTGTTGCACCATTATTTTTACATGATATAAAGGCTGCTCGACTTAAGAAATCCCAGTCAACCAACAGCCTATCGACCAAACTGTCGACCAAATGGGGTCAGCCCTAGATTTACTATTAGGAGATAAAAGGGTATTGCATGGGCAATTTACCTTCCTCGGAACAACATGCTGTAGGGGCAGGTTATAGATATGAAAGATATCACAAATATCCACATCTCTGCTCAATCTATTCCCTTACCTTGACTTTATTTCTTTTCACGGCATCCTGCTGCATCTGAGGCAGGGGATCCTTCTTCACCTTTTCCTCATCTTCATCATTCTGATTATCAACAAAATCTCTCTCAGCCGCATCACTATCAGTGCTCTGTTCAACTGTGGACCTGTTGGCACTGGTCCTCCTCTTGGTCTAAAAAGACAATACAGTCAATGACATACTGTATGTTGCCGTTGCTATACAGGCCTTTGAGAAGAGCTACAGTAAACAATTGGTGATTGAATATTAAGAGATGGAAGTCTGTTGTAAGGACAATTTACCCTCCAACCTAACAACAACATGTTATATGGCATATTGGACAGGTTTAAAGTGTGGACATGTAAGACCCCAGATTTCCCTTTCTCTCCCTCGGTCTATTCTCTCACCTTAACTTTTCTCCTTGTCACAGCCTTCAGCTCGATCTGAGGCAGGGGATCCTTCACTTCACTATCTTCTGGATAGTTTAAACCCAGGATATCATTCTTCATTTTCTGGACTTGACCTTCCAAACTTTGATGATCATGTGGATCATCTTCATTTAAACTCTGATTGGAAGAAGATTCCATTAGACCATTAGACCATTCTTTAAAACTCATGGATATGGACAATATACCACAGCTAAGAGCTGTTCTTACACGTGACACAACGCACAGTTATTATAAACTGGTTACCAACTTAATTAGAAGAGGACAAATAAATGTTTTACGCTCTGATATACCATAGCTTTCAGCCAATCAGCATTCAGGGCTCCAAACACCCAGTTTATAATTGCCAATATATACAATTTTTTAACAGAACAGGTTTTCGCTATAAATACACATAGATTCTATTGCCTGATTTCAAGATTCGTAATTAATGCTTATGGAGTCAACTATTATTATAATAATTTAGGTAGAATTATGATAAATAGCCTACTACTGTTATCTTTGCAAGGATCATATTTGATGTATAACAAGTCCCATAGGTTATTATAATGCATAAAAAATTTACAATATTAAAAATGATAATATTAGCGGCACATTAACGTTAGCCCACACCGCCACCCAGCTGCCACTACTTGCGGCACCCCTACCGTCATGTCCTGTAAACCCTGTGGTTCCTGACGCAGCGTAAAACAAGACGTTGGAGCGGTTCCTGCACCACTGCATGGGGATCTCTGTTAGCAATTCATAGGCTTACCTTATTATCCTCCATGGTTAAAGTCTATGGCTGGAGCCTATATTCCCATCATGTAAAACTTTACCAAGTGATTACCAAAGAGATAAACTATCGCAATTTATACGGTAACTCAGCCAACGTCATAATGTGAATGCACTTTGACGTAATAAAACAACTTCAGGGATGATCTGTCAATCAATGCAATCAGCGACGCAATACTGGATCCCCATACCACTAAAAAGACCACTCGAAACAATAAATACTGGTGTATTAGCTACGTTTCTGTTTTTTTGTACAATAATGTTATGAGACAACAAATAAATAAGTAAACACCAGCCGTCACCAATGATGAGCAATACATAACATTGTAAATAACAATGCGTTCTTAACTGACTTGCCTCGTTAAATAAGGTTAAATCATTTAATAAAATAAAAATAACAAATCAAATGCAGTAATTTGAGAAGAACGCTTGAGGGCGACTACGAACCAGTTTTGAATAAACGAGGACAGAAACATGCCATGTGTTGTTGGGTCAGAGGCGAAGGGTCATAGTTGAAATGAGAAAAAATGGTGGCGCACGCAGAAATACACGTGGTTCACCCTGGTGGCAACAAAATAAACTTCAGAGAGACAGTTATTACAAATGATTCCAACTACATTGTAGCTGACATCAGCTAAACCTGAATTAACTGTATGACACAAGTATGTCATGGATGCAAACTGTGGCTAGCACGTTAGCTAACGTGTTACTGTTTAGCTACAACACAAGTATTCTAATCTTGAGAGAAACGTAACGTTGACTATTGTTGTCTGTGGTCCTGCAAGAATTATGGGTTCGATTCCCGGGAGCACCCATACGTAAAATGTAGACGTGTTGATACAGACGACTCTTTGCAGAAGCTTCCGTACGTGTCCTTGATCAACCAACTCAAACGAAAATAACGTTTCCACTTAACAGCGACATATTCAGTGTCTCTAGGAACAATACTTTGCGGGACGAAGCAAGCATGATCTTAGCAAAAGGGTAAAAGTTCTTGGGTAAAAGTTATTACTAAATGGCTTATACACAGAACCAGTGCAGTGGTGGGAAAAGTACCCAATTGTCATACATGACTGAGTCATTTTCTATTAAGGTATCTTTACTTTTACTCAAGTTAAAGTCACCCAGTAAAATACTAGAGTAATAGTCTAAAAGTATTTGGTTTTAAATATACTTAAGTATCAAAAATGTAATTGGATAAAATATACTTATAAACCTATAAATAATTTCTAATTCCTTATATTAATAAGCAAACCAGATGGCACCATATGCTTGTTTTTTTTTTCATTTATGGATAGCTAGGGGCTCCAACACTGACATAATTTACAAATTAAGCAGATATAGATTAGAATGTTAGATTAGAACATTGTGCAAGGTTATTGTCCATTGTGCCAATGAAGCTGTTCTTATGCTACACCCTCGGGAGTGTGGTGTCAGGAAAATAACCTCACGCTCAACGTCAACAAAACAAGGGAGATGATCGTGGACTTCAGGAAACAGCAGAGGGAGCAACCCCCCTATCCACATCAATAGGATAGTAGTGGAGAAGTTGAACGTTTTAAGTTCCTCGGCGTACACATCACGGACAGGCTGAAGGCTGAAGAAATTTGGCTTGTCACCAAAAACGGTCACAAACTTTTACAGATTCACAATCGAGAGCATCCTGTCAGGCTGTATCACCGCCTGGTACAGCAACTGCACAACGCATCACCGGGGTAAAACTACCTGCCCTCCAGGACACTTACACCACCCGATGTCACAGGAAGGCAAAAAAGACCATCAAGGACAACATCCACCCGAGCCACTGCCTGTTCACCCTGCTATCATCCAGAAGGCGAGGTCAGTACAGGTGCATCAAAGCTGGGACCGAGAGACTGAAAAACAGCTTCTATCTCAAGGTCATCAGAATTTGTGTTTAAGCAATAAACACGTTTAAAAAAGAAAAACTCCTGGTTGTAAACTGACTGCAGTAGCTATGTTTTTGGTATCGCTCATGTCATACTGTGTGTCATTCCTCAACTCTGGATTTTACATTCATTTTGGACCTCCACAAAACTGACACACTAAATCAACAAACTGTTTTTGTACATATTCAAGTAGCGATTCATAACATACAAATACAATCAGTACATGGCTTTCCATTCATTTCTTAAACTCATTGGAAATGAAATGGAATTCAACTATGCTATATTCCCACTGAATCATGAATAAGCCTCATTCAGATGATTTTATATGGTCCTTTACACACCAGCTCCGTGGGAAAATTGGATCCTGGCCAAAGGCACAAGTTCATTCAAAAGGTGTGAGACATCGAGGATGAGTTTTTGACAATATTAATGTCAACTGCCATATGTTGATGTACATGTCCAACTGGTTTCCTCCTATTTTCAGACTACTGATACCAGACTAGTGTTTTATCATGTGGCCACAGATACTCCCCTATTCTGTCAGTGGTTCCAGATCTACAACAGACAACTGTGTGCGAATAGCATACAGTATTGAGCAACAGAGAAGTAAAATTCCATTGTTATGAGAAAATCATAATTTTTTTAAGTGTCTTGTGCCGTCCCAAACAAAGTACAATAAAATGAAATTGAAATGAAAGTTAAAGGGCATATGCAGTAGGGTTGATAAAGGTCAAAATAAAGTATGACTGGGACTAATGGAAGCGTAGGATGTTTGGTAACATTTGGCATCCTAAACTTGTTTACATGTGACAAAGTAGGCTACAGGACCATATAGTGCTTCTACCCAAGTGGTGGCCCATCATGTCTTTAGGAGCTACAGTCTTTTTCATTTTTTCCAACCAGGCATTAACCAAGACATATAGCTAGAATGTTATGGAGTGATATTAGTGCCAACATAAACTGAATTTCAGATTCAACATCATATCGCTCCATAGACTCTAGTGTGCCTGGTTTGGCCAAAGATTACTACACATTGTGGCCCTCCAGAAAAAATAGTAAACACTCTTGAAGTCTATGACTTCCTCCCTATAGGCTGTCTCATCGTCGTTGGTGATCAGGCCCTACCACAATCGTGTCATTGGCAAACTTAATGATGGTGTTGGAGTCGCCTGCGAAGGTGAACATGGAGTACAGGAAGGGACTAAGCAGGCACCCCTGAGGGGTCCCCGTGCTGAGGGTCAGCATGGAGGATATGATGTTGCCTACCCTCACCACCTGGGACGGCCTGTCAGGAAGTCCAGGATCCAGTTACAAATTGTTGCCTACCCTCACCACCTGGGGGCGGCTCGTTAGGAAATGACAGGATCCAGACGCAACTGGTTTCAAGTGGCCAAGAGAACTCATGTGATCTCCGACTGCTAGCGAGTGGACGAACTGGGAATCAGACAAGGGAATGTTTACATCAATGTATGGATAGAGACTTCAGCTTTCTTCTCATGTGTATATCCTGACAAACGATAAACGTTGCACAAACCCCGCACTTTTAAAATGGCTCTGTTCCTATGGAAATGTGCACATGTTTAGAGAGAGTAATTGGTTACATATTTCATGTCAAACCTAGACTTTCAAATCTCTTATTCCCCAACAACTGACAATTGGGACCTCCCCCCTATCTCGGGCTCTGTAATAGTCACATTGTTTCTGACGCTTATCAGAATCCCACAGTTCTTAGCTTTCTAACAGTACTTAACTGTCGTTCTGCCCCTGAGCAAGGGAGTTAACCCACTGTTCCCCGGGCGCCGATGACGTGAATGTCGATTAAGGCAGATCCCGCACATCTCTGATTCAGAGTGGTTGGGTTAAATGCGTAAGACACATTTTAGTTGAATACATTCAGTTGTACAACTGACTAGGTATTCCCCTTTCCCTAAGCATGTTTCTGTAAGGGCCGAAATGTACTTTATGAGGGCAGTATACAATATTATGCATCGTTTATAAAATGCCACCAGAGGGCGTCAGAGTTGAACAGGTTAAGAACAGCTATGGCTACAGACAAACAGGTATTCGTTGGTATAAGTACTTTAAGGAATGAGCAGCAAGGCAGCATGGCCAATGTGCGAGTGATGTTGACCACATAGTAGCAGGAAACCTTTAACCTAAAAAGAGTATGCAACTTCAATAGGGGAAACATGCAACTTCAATAGGGGAAACTTCAAGCAGTGGAGTGGACACACTGATAGTAGAGGCACATTTTTTCCCTGTATACAAAGTATTGAGCAATTGGTGAAGGAAAAAAAACACCCTATAACAGCTAATAGCTACAATTGTGATGCGTAATGCACTCATACAGCATGAATTGTTGATAAACTTTGTAGTAGAGGGGAATTGCTTATTACAGCCTACAGAAGCAAACAGTCCATAAATACACAGTACCCATCACCTCAGGATAATAGTCATTTTACCTTCCTGGTGGTGCCACAGGAGTTCACAGTGAAGTGGAAGCAGGCGAAGCGATCATCACTGTAGGTGGGACCACAGGCGGGGTCGCTCAGGGTCAGCTGACCGGGGTTCAGACCGGGAGCAGACTCCACCTTCATCGCCAGCGCAGTCATCGTTCCGTTAGAGAAACACTCTTGGAGGTGGGGGAGCAAAAGACAGGTAGCCATCAGACCTGGGTTCTGTATTTGTTACACTTAATTGAGCTTGCCGAGCACAGTAGAACCAATGGAATAGCCCTAAATATGCAAACCATGCCCATCTGGTTCTCCAGATTGAATTGAAGAATACACCTGAAGTCGTAAAATGTCTAACTAGTAATTTGTTATGCTAACTATCTAGCAAGAGGTTGCATAGCAACATCATCAACTTCCGGTTGACAGGTGAAGAGCTAGTACACGCGACTGAAAGCATACTGTTCGTTTACAGGTTGGAACAACCTATTTCGTATGTTTTTGCAGTCCTTTTTTGGAACCCTATAAGCTTAAATGTTGCGGCATCCTGCAGCACATCTTGCGTGGTTCCGCATAATTCTATGGCACGTTATTTAAGTGTCAGCCAAGACGCAATTTACCACAATCTGCCACCATCTACCACAAACGGTGGCTGCATAAGCTCAAAACTTTCGAAAGTAACTGTACATCTGACAACTTTATCAGATGTAACATTTTACTGGTTGTCTCAGATAAAAAAACACTACTACTTTGTTCTCCTGTACCTCTTCTCCCTGCCTGTTTGTTCTTCTAGATTCTCCCCTTCCATCTATGTCCCCATCTGTGGCAAAACCACCCCCGTCTCCTTTTCCGAACATTTTCCACCAAAAAATGTGTACAGTCTTGTAGGTAGACTCATCACTGATCCTTTCACCTTCATCCATCTCAGACGTACTTTCATCTGGGCTACCTGCACAGCCTACCTCAGTACAGATGTGCAGATCCACCAACCAAACGCACCACTACATTCACTTCCGAAACCGAATGTTTTTGATCGAACACAACATTTTTAAAATAATAATAATTCAAGTTCCAGTCAGATTCCGCACTCATCTGGTACATTGTGATTCAAACTGTAGCCCAAATGAGCGTGCTCTGGTATCAATGCTCATCGGGAGAAGTCCTCAACTTCAAAACGTTGTTTTCTACAGCAAAGCTGGCTTACCTTACGTATTCACTACTGCACTTGTTTATTGCAATTGAATGGTAAAAACACATCCAAGAAACACCCACATCAAACCACACCCCCAAGACAATTCTTGTTTGCCTTCAGTCATGGCCGCTAGCATTTCTTAATGAGCATTGATGAAAAACAAGAGCTGTGCTCGAATACCCACACTAACATACTGTATACTACATACTTAATGAGTATATACTGAATACTATATATTATTAGTTCATTTTAGTATTCTGTAAACGAACAGTATGCTTTCAATTGCGCGTTCTAGCTTTTCACCTGTCTACCGGAAGGTGATGCTGTTGCTATGCAACCTCTTGCTAGCTATCTAGCATAACAAATGACTGGTTAGACATTATACGACTTCGGGTGTGTTCTTAAATTCAATCAGGAGTTCCAGAATGCGCTCATGAATTCAGAGCTTTGTCAGATTGTCTGTTTGTAAATTCAGAGCAGAGTAGGGAGCTAGAGCGAATTTACGAAAGCACCCAAATGTCCATTGAGAACGCACAACGACTATACCATTTAGCTAAGCTCAGAATGACGGGAATAATCACGTCAAACATTGGGTAGTTAGTTAGATAGCCTATAGTTATTATACTGTCAAGTTTGATCTATAAGTAGCCAACTAACGTTAGGTATCTAGCTAACAACATACCGGTACATACTGCTGTACTGATACGCTATGTGGTTCGTAAGACCAGTGTAGCTAACAAATTGTCAGCCAATATAACGTTTAAGTTAACTTATTTAAAAAGTAATTACTTTATTACATTGCTCAACATTTTCTTAATATTTGTCATAATTAGTTAAAGCAATGAATTTGTATCCGCTCTCGTTGTACTTCGACTGCATATTTTCCGCCATTTTCAACAAATCTGGAAACGATGTGAAGCCACGCCCATTTCCTGAAGAATTGCATTATTGGCCCTAAAGTACGGAAACAGTGTCCTCTTCGTGTATTTCTCATATTTTGGCGAATTTAGTACGCCATCCTGGAACATTTGGCATACTAAATATATCCATAGTATTTTTTTATTTCTATTTTATTTCACCTTCATTTAACCAGTTAGGCTAGTTGAGAACAAGCTCTCATTTACAACTGCAACCTGGCCAAGATAAAGCAAAGCAGTTCGACACATACAACAACAGAGTTACAGATGGAATAAACAAACATACAGTCAATAATACAGTAGAAAAAGTCTATATACAGTGTGTGCAAATAAGGAAAGGATAAGGGAGGTAAGGCAATAAATAGGCCATGGTGGCAAAGTAATTACAACATAGCAATTAAACACTGGAATGGTAGATGTGCAGAAGATGAATGTGCAAGTAGAGATACTGGGGTGCAAAGGAGCAAAATAAATAAATAAATACAGCAAGGGGATGAGCTAGTTGGATGGGCTATTTACAGATGGGCTATGTACAGGTGCAGTGATCTGTGAGCTGCTCTGACAGCTGGTGCTTAAAGCTTAGTGAGGGAGATCTGAGTCTCCAGCTTCAGTGATTTTTGCAGTTTGTTCCAGTCATTGGCAGCAGAGAACTGGAAGTAAAGGCGGCCAAAGGAAAAATTGGCTTTGGGGGTGACCAGTGAGATTCTCCTGTTGGAACTTGTGCTATGGGTGGGTGCTGCTATGGTGACCAGTGAGCTGAGATAAGACGGGGCTTTACCTAGCAGAGACTTGTAGATGACCTGGAGCCAGTGGGTTTGGCGACGAGTATGAAGCGAGGGCCAGCCAACGAGAGCATATAGGTTGCAGTGGTGGGTAGTAAATGGGGCTTTTGGATCGGAGATGCTTAATGTAAGTTTGGAAGGAGAGTTTACAGTCTAACCTGACACCTAGGTATTTGTAGTCCACATATTATAAGTCAGAACCGTCCAGAGTAGTGATGCTGAACGGGCGGACAGGTGCAGGCAGCGATCGGTTGAAGAGCATGTATTTAGTTTTACTTGCATTTAAGAGCAGTTGGAGGCCACAGAAGGAGAGTTGTATGGCATTGAAGCTCATCTGAAGGTTAGTTAACACAGTGTCCAAAGAAGGGCCAGAGGTATACAGGTATACTATGATATATTTATACAGGTATACTATGACCAATAAGCATACTAAATACTCAATTCATGTCACAAACAGTACAGTTAGTGCGAGTATTCGAACACAGCTAAGGCCAAATCAGGAAGTGCAGTCACCTTTTAATCCTGAATGACAATTGTCTTGCCTCATAGAGATAGATACATCTTCTTAGGGCTGATCGATGTGACAACAGCCAGTGAAAGTGCAGGGCGCCAAATTCAAAAGAACAGAAATCTCATAATTAAAATTCCTCAGACATACAAGTATTTCACACCATTTTAAAGATACACTTCTTGTTAATCCCACCACAGTGCCTGATTTCAAATATGCTTTACGGCGAAAGAGAGGAGTCACAAAAATCTGAAATAGAGATAAAATGAATCACTAACCTTTGATGATCTTCATCAGATGACACTCATAGGACTTCATGTTACACAATACATGTAGGTTTTGTTCGATAAAGTTATCAAATGTATATCAAATGTATATCAAAAGAATCTCAGTATACGTTGGAGCGTTATGTTCAGTAGTTCCAAAAACATCCGGTGATTTTGCAGAGAGCCACATCAATTTACAGAAATACTCATAATAAATGTTGATGAAAATAAAATTGTTATGCACAGAATTAAAGATATATTTCTGCTTAATGCAACCGCTGTGTCAGATTACAAAAAACCTTTACGGAAAAAGCAAACCATGCAATAATCTGGGTACGGCGCTCAGAGCCCAAACAAGCCAAAAAGATATCCGCCATATTGTGCAGTCAACAGAAGTCAGAAAAAACATTATAAATATTCACTTACCTTTGATGATCTTCATCAGGATGCACTCCCAGGAATCCCAGTTCCACAATAAATGTTTGTTTTGTTCGATAATGTCCATCATTTATGTCCAAATAGCTACTTTTCTTAGCGAGTTTTGTAAACAAATCCAATCTCACGAAGCGTGTTCACTAGGAGCAGACGAAATGTCAAAAAGTTCCGTTACAGTCCGTAGAAACATGTGAAACGATGTATAGAATCAATCTTTAGGATGTTGTTAAAATAAATCTTCAATAATGTTCCAACTGGAGAATTCCTTTGTCTGTAGAATTGCGATGGAACAGAGCTCGCCCTCATGTGAACGAGCATCACGAGCTCATGGCATTCTGCCAGACCTCTGACTCATTCCCCTCTCATTCGCCCTCACTTCACAGTAGAAGCATCAAACAGGTTCTAAAGACTGTTGGCATCTAGTGGAAGCCTGTTGACATCTAGGAAGTGCAACATGACCAATATCCCACTGGGTCTTCAATAGGGAATGGGTTGAAAAACGACCAACCTCAGATTTCCCACTTCCTGGTAGGATTTTTTCTCAGGTTTTTGCCTGCCATATGTGTTCTGTTATACTCACTCTTCAGAGTGTGTTCTATCCACATATACTAATGATATGCATATCTTAGCTTCTGGGACTGAGTAGCAGGCAGTTTACTCTGGGCACCTCTGGACAAGAAGATAATAAGAAGCCATAAGAAGATAAAAGACTCATCTATGTATCTGTGCCAATATAGTGTCTGTGACAGCATGGGCAGCGCCATTGAGGCTATCTTCATATTAAAGTAGTAACATTTCTTCTTCACAATTGTCTGAGCCCTTCTGATGACCCGATTGGACATGACTTCAACAGGGTCACCAGTAGGGCTCAGCCAATGAAGTTGGTAGTCCCACCCAGTTGACTACATTCAAATTGTGAAAGTGCATGCAAATGCAGCATTTTGGCCATTAGAGGCCTATATCTTTCTCTCTGTCTGGGCTACAATTGTAGACGGTTGGGTAATTATGCTTTTCACCTGTGAAAGGCTGTTGTGCTGCTAATGAGGGAGTTCTATTAACCTGAGCGCCCTTCTAAAATTGAACAGTAGCCTTACATTTAGGTTTTTGTCCTAACACTACACAGCTGATTCAGATTAACAAAGCTGGATGATTATTTGAATCAGCTTTGTAGGGCTCGGGGAATAAAAAGAGAATGTGCAGGCCTTTGGGGTTCAGGTGACTGAGTGTGGGAAGCCTTTGTCATAGGGTAAAAGTTGCATACCCCTGGGCTGTAGGCTGCACACTTTGGGTCAAATATCAGGTTCTGTAGCTGTGTATTTCATCAGAACAAATCTGTTCTACAATGATTATTTTCCTTAGCTCAGGGTAAGTAGTAGCAGGCCTAGGAGAGTCTTATGCGACGCAAACATTTGAGTTGTTCTTCCTCCTTTTAATCATAATAATTTGTCAAATGCCTTACAGGTTGTTTTGCCTATTGATGGCAGCTGTGGGCATACAAGCACAACAGACACCTTCTATAAGTATGCATTTTGTGCCTTGCAAATGTAAGCACTAAGCGTTTGACAATTTTTTTAAATATTTTTTTTTAACTAACCTTTCCTATTCCAGATGACCTCAACGCTGAATGCCTTGGTAACGTTATTCGTTTGAGTGTCGCTCCTCTTTTTGAAGATGTTGATGCTTTCTTCAGTGAGTTTGCCTCTTATGATTCTCTTTCTTTCCTTTCATAATTCATGGCTTGATATTGCTTGTCAACTATTGTGTTCACACCATCTCCATCCCTTCCAGATGACACACAAATCATAAACCTGACGCCTGGCCTTGCTACTCAGTGTGGATTCAGCTTTAAATTTGACCCCATGGGGAATGACATGTTTTTTGCTTCTCTTCAAAACTGCTTTTCCCAAAACATGGTAACCTTAAGAACTGTAGTGTTTGCTTGTACTTCAAATGGAAAGTTTGCCTTTCAGTGTCACTGCATTTGCAACTCATTCTGTAGCAATTTTTATTTACCTTTGACATGGAGTCATGCTGAGACCAGGCTCTTTTACAGATGAGCCCTGTCTACACAAAGATACAAGTCAATATTTGCATCACTAGATGGAAAAATGAAATAACTGAACCCATTCTTCAGTAAAAAGGTCCTCAATAAGCCTGAGTTGCCGAAGTCCGGTTCCAGAAACATTGACGCAGTTTTACTTAACTCTGTGGATATCAAAAGGATCTCCATTGTTAGCCACCCTTTGGTCTGGTATCTCTTATCTCTAAGTTAACGATGACGTAAGGTACAGCAGAAGTTTATGGAGGGCTTTCAGAGGGCCAGCCAACTTTCTGATACAGACTGCAGTGATGTGAACTATTGAGCTCTACTCCTGTAGTGTGGCTTCAATACAGTGGCAGCTGCATTCATATAGCCAATTTTGCCACAGTCTATAACTTGCATGAATGTCACCAGATTTTGTTTTTTTGCTATATAATGAAGGCTTTTTTCCCTTCCCCCTTCATTTTAGGATGATAAGATGTTCAGCTTGGTCATGCAGTTCAGGCTGCCAGGAAACCACATGACTGAAGACCCTGTTTATAGAGTGGGCAAAACCTGTAGCTACACCCCCTGGACCTCCCGAGAGATTCTGTGCGACCGCAACTACATGGAGGCAAGTGAGCAGAGCATGCCCCAATGGACATGTTTATAGTCCCGCTTGTTGTACTGCCTGTATAAATGATCTGTCTAGAGCTACAACTGTCCCGTGTTTCATTTCTTCTGCGACACAACGTAGAGGTCTTGACTCTCAATTCCACTCGCGTCTTCAAAATGCACATAGGAGAACTTTAGCCTATTCTCAATGCATTTAAGGAGGCGAGTGGACAGATTGAGAACTGGCCCTTGATTTCCTATTGTATGGGAGGGAGAAAATACATAGGGAATAATGGCCTTCCTTCTCTAGGTGTCTGTCAGGACTCTTCCAGACATCCAAACCATCCCCAAACAGCCCACTGGGGGCCCGAAAGCAAGGAGTGGCAACTTCTGGAGGGGAGCTGAGGTTTATATATTTCAGTTTCTGTAATTTCACTACAAAATGACAGGATGGCGCTGAACAATGTGCGTTTGTTGACAATTTTGTTTAATTCATGTTTCCATTTCCTGAGACAGGCTGTTGCTTCAGGATACAAAATGACAGCAGTCGTCTTTAGTCCTAGCAAGAATGTCATGAATGTGGATGAGGTCCAAAGAAAGGGCTATGCAATAGCCAACACTCCCACACGGCTGGTGTTAAGAAGCCCTCATAATGCAGAGGAGACATACCTCCAGAATGTAAGCTGACCTCCATGAACTGGGTCATGTTTAGTAGAGCAAACATTTGGAAACGGTGGCCCTACCTGAACTCTGCAACATATTGTTAATACGGTGTGTCCTACTGAACACGGCCCTGGTGTGGTTGCCCCCTGAACAGGTAGCTGGGGTTCCGATGCGGGTGCTCTCAACCTCAACCTTCTTTGAGCAGAAGTGGCTGGTTACTCGAGTAGATGCCACGGCTGTTTGTCCAACACCAGGTTGAGTGTGAAATAATTTAAGAGCCTATAAGCCCAGTTCTTAATTGGCTCCAGACAAGACATTCATGTAGTGTTCAGTTGGGAAAATGTTTTAGGACTAACTTTTTCCAAATAATGGCACAGTTTTCAGTTGCAAAATGTTCTGTTTTGATGTGCACTTGGCTTCTTGTGTCACTGCAGAGGCAGTGGCCTTTACTCCAGAAGTGATCACCTGGTACATGCCCAAGCACATAGACCCACTTTTCTCCTCTGATGCCTTCACCATGTTGGAGGTGTACATGGGAATTGACGCTAAGAGGCTGGACACTGAGGAAATGGCTGCCAGAAACTACTCGGTTTTAGTCACAGAGGCTCATATTATTGTTGAAATTCCGGTGGGGGCGGTTGGCGGCTACTTCAAGGTCAGCATTGGATGAGTAAAATGTTCCTGTCTTATTTGTAGAGCCCTTTATACTATAGCAGTTGTCAGTGCTTTGCAGTAACCCTTTGCCATCTCTCATGGGTAAACTCCTAGAAACGTTGTCTTGTGTAAAACGTTTCTTATTGAGCAATTGTTTGCTTAACCAGGCTAATATACAATGGTTTGCAAAATTGTGAGAATTTTGCATAAAATTACACTTAAACATACTCTACCTCTTGTCTTTGCAGTTTGTCCTTTAGCCGCTTGAAATTTCAGACCAAATATCCACACTAAAGTATTGTTTACCTGACTTTTTAGGGAGGCGGTAGCTTTGCCACTGTCAACTGAATGCAAGCAACACTCGGCTGCTGTTTACATATTGCGCAAGTGTTTACTTTGCGTGTCAGTTGCTTTGAAACTGCACACCGCCAGAAATGCAAGTTGACAACCATACACCTACCAGCTTTCTAAAGTCTGGTAACCAATACTTTCCTTTGGATATTGTGTCTTAAATTACGAGCGGCAAAAAGACAAGAGGTAGAATAATTGTATTTAACATTCTGGCTTATAAGGAACATTTACCTGTTTTTGCACTCAAATTGTGTATTACAGCCTGACTGCATCACTCGTCTCCCTTACAGAGCCATATTCAGGATGACCAGTACTTTGTCACTTACACCATTGAGCCCATGCTTGAGTTGCTGTGGATCGAGGACGTCTCACACGAGAACACCAGCTATAAAGTCCTCTTCCCTATCACAACACCTCCGATGGCCAGGCCTCTACAAGTTCGCAACTGTGAGTCTGGTTTAGTTAAATAGTGCCTATGGTAATTTGGGATGCCTGGGTTGTTCATTAGGCACAAAACAGAAAATGTACTGAAACGGGGAGGCAATACCTGGACTTACCCAATAACAAATGTCAATTTTCAACTTCCATTGTACCGCATTTCAAAATGGTTTCCTTTGTTTGCCAATGAACAGACACGCCCTTAGACACAGTTCCTGAGCAGGCAGTGTTTGTGCTTGAGTTGGGGACCTTCAACCTTGATGTGGAGCTGCTGAACATCACCTTTCCCACCATGGTGCTAACTGTTGCAGAGTGCAACGCCAGGGGCTTCAATGTTCAAGAGCAGAGATCCCCGGACAACACCTTGAAGACCTTCAGGATGGAGGTGCCCTTCTCAGACCCGGTGGTCTTTAAGGAGGTGTGTTTCTGTTAAATGCAAAGCCACACGCAGTGATTTGTTCATGCCCTAATAAGTGGGCCACCAACAAAATATAAATAATGGCACAAATGTACTTTGTATCCCTCATTTACTCAAGTGTTTCCATTATTTTGGCAGTTGTATGCATTTGATTTAGAGGAATGAGGGCAACATTACTATAAGTATATAGTTTGTTTTAATAGTCCCCATATGTACTTAGTTGTCACTTGATGTTGAATAGAGTTCTGTTGCAACAATAATGCTGACCAATGCTTTTAACTTCACTACAGAGAAGGGCGGAACAAGGTGTCACAACCTTCACTCTTCAGCTGATCTACGGCCTGGTCATCTTTCCAGAGTACGCTCCTTTCTCTCACTCTGCCGTTGTGGACGCTGTACTGCTGGACATTGGTATGCCTCTGGACTACGCCAAACTACTGTTGAATGGTTTCCTCTCGTTAATGATTGCCCTGAAAGGAAATTGGCAGTGAAAGACCAACTAGCCATACTGTAGGGTCTTTCTACAAAGAAAATGTTAAGCTTTAGAGTATTTGGACCCAGTTTCCCTGTTCCTGATTTGCCAGGATTGTGTTTATTCAGTCCCGCCGTAGCAAAACATTTTGCAATCTAAACAAGGGTTTCTTCTTGGACCAGTTCAAGTAGTACCTTCCTGTTTTTTGTGCTTAATTAACACAACCCTGTTTGTCCTTGTAGTGCCACCCTCAGTCACTGGCAACTGTGATCAGGAGAACTTCCACATCACTGTGGACTACAGGAACCAAGAGCCCTTTTTTGTGGTCTTGGTTGGCAAGCGGCTGCTTAATCATGAGTTTGCTCAACAGTATTTAACAGAGGGCGACACAGACTTCACCATCACGTTGCCCTTCTCTTCGCCGGACGCAGTGTTTGAGGTACGACGCTCTCCCAAAACATGTTAACCTAAATTGCTGCAGCTAGCCTTGCTTTCCTTACCCTGTATACATGCATACAATATTGGACTAATGAACTCTCCCATTGGTTCCCAGTCGGTTCACTCGTCCTCTGTCAGGAGCAGACTGGATGTGGCTCTGTTGAATCCTTACAACAACATGACCATCAAATACTTTTCCCTGGCTTGCAGCTTCCTCAAAACGCTGACTGGTTGGTTCTCAAACAATTACTTACGATAAATTGTCTTTTAACATGGTTACCAAACCTGGGTTCCTTGCAAATACCGTGAGTCTAAATGGTAGTGCCAGATGGGCATGGTTTGCATTTTTGGTGCTATTCCATTGGTTCAAGCTCAATAAGTGTAACAAATACAGAACCCAGGTCTGATGGCTACCTGTCTTTTGCTCCCCCACTTCCAAGAGTGTTTCTCTAACGGAACGATGACTGCGCTGGCAGTGAAGGTGGAGTCTGCTCCCGGTCTGAACCCCGGTCAGCTGACCCTGAGCGACCCCGCCTGTGGTCCCACCTACAGTGACGATCGCTTCGCCTACTTCCACTTCACTGTGAACTCCTGTGGCACCACCAGGAAGGTAAAATACTATTACCCTGAGGTGATGGGTACTGTGTATTTATGGACTGTTTGCTTCTGCAGGCTGTAATAAGCAATTCCCCTCTACTACATAGTTTATCAACAATGTCATGCTGTATGAGAACGAAATCTCCTTGCCAGATGAACTTGAGGTGAAGCTGAATGCCACGACGTCTTCAGAGGAGGAATATCAGTAAGTGCATTACGCAT
>NW_022263179.1:0-75355 GCF_002021735.2 Oncorhynchus kisutch
TTTTCTCTGAATGTAGAGCCAACATTCATACACACACACACACACCACACACACCACCTCTAAGGCTCTGCTGATTACTACTGGGCAGGGTATGCAATAGAGTGGGTACAGAGACATCCAATCGTGACCTCATGTGTTTAAAATTACATTTCTACAGGCTATTGCAACATATCTCAGTGAAATGTATGACCTTTTCTGTTTTGAAAAGTATTTTCAGTAATAAAAAGCGAGTTTAATAGTTGTTATTAGTCCATTGTTGATATACCCACTGAATTGTATCATATCATCAACTCTGAAGAGTTGAGAGACTACCATCTTTAGGCAGGAGAGGGAGACAGAGTCCTATGGATACATTATTTCTCTCGCTGCCAAGTTAATCAGCTTGTTTGAGGGGATCAGTTTGAGTGGGCACAGAATCGCTAATCTTGATCACATAATGCAAAGTTATTTTGGATGCAAGATGCTTGGTAGATCAGTGATTCTGCAATGCAATCCATCTCAAACACACACAATCTCTCTGAGAGAAAGAAGAATGCTGACAGTGGAGTATCTCTTTTCTGTCAGTGCTCAGTATCGCCACAAGAAAGAGTCATACCCTGAGACCCAGACTACGGTATCCCTGGGGGCCCAGACTACGGTATCCCTGGGGGCCCAGACTACGGTATCCCTGGGGGCCCAGACTACGGTATCCCTGGGGGCCAGACTAAGGTATCCCTGGGTACCAAGTCTATTGTGTAGACTGGGGCCCAGACTACGGTATCCCTGGGGCCAGACTATGGTATACCTGGGCCCAGATTACGGTTTGAATGTCTGTTGCTCCGACTAAGTTGTTACAACAGTGATTCTGCTAATCAAGGTCCTAGTGAGCTAATTGGTAGAGTCAGGTGAGTTAAATTATCATTGGAGCGAGAGTCTGAAGGAGGGTAGTTCTACAGGAGGAAGATTGGGCATCTCTGCTGTACTGCATCCCCTCCACTGGAAACGTGAACCAAAAGAGTTTGCCCAAAAACACTCAAAGCCAAGAGACCGTTGTAGTTCTGTGAGGTTTCCAGTGGCTGTTTTTGAATGAATCTTTCCTCGATTACCCACACACTCTCTGAAAATGTATTGAGGTGAGCAGGCGAGGAGATGCCTGAGGAATGGCAGAAAGATGAGTTGAGATAGAACCATTAGCTCAGAGAGCGATCCAAGTTCAGTTTTTAAGATGGCCTTCTCTTGTAGGCTTTGGAAGGGAACAGACATACTTCAGCACGGTGACTGAGCAGGATCAACACATAAACACAACACAGGGTCTGAGCATAAACTCCATAGCACTACTTACATATTTTTGAGGTCACTGCAACAAGCTTTTAAATGCTATAAATCATCATGGTTGATTGCTTGATTAAGGTTATTGCAAGAGGATCCCATTGTGTTTACAATGTTGCTCTTGCTTTTGGGAATAATCCAGCACAGGTTCACAAATTCCTTTTCGAATGCTTTCCCATTAAGATTCTTATATATATTTTTTCCAGTAGTGGAAAAAGTACCCAATTGTCAAAGTAACGATACCTTAATAGAAAATGACTCAAGTAAAAGTGAAAGACACGCAGTAAAATGCTACTTGAGTAAAAGTCTAAAATTATTTGGTTTTAAATATGCTTAAGTATCAAAAGTAAACGTAATTGCTCAAATATACTTAAGTATAAGAAGTAAAAGTATAAATGATTATATTAAGCAACCCATTCTCTTGTATTTTTTATTTATTTACAGATAGCCAGTGTCCTGTCCTGCTAAGCATTCAAAATGTAACAAGTACTTTGGGTGTCATTCATACTGTAATCTGAAAATGTATGACGTAAAACGTACATTATTTTCTTTAGAATGTAGTGAAGTAAAAGTTGTCAAAAAAATTAAGTAAAGATACCCCAAAAACGACTTAAGTAGTAATTTAATGTACTTTACACCACTGTGAATTTACCCAACAGAAAAATATTTTAAGTGGATTTATTTTCCAGACGCACCAGACGTGACCTATTGACTGTTGGGCTGTTAGTCCGGCAAAAGCGGGGGAAAAAGCTATTTCACATCCCGTTACGATGAGGCACAAAGCCTTGGGGTTGGTTCGTGACAAGCCACCGCGGATGAGGCTGAGGTCAGCGCTGACAGGTCGGCCATTTTCTCCTCAACACCGAGGGCTCATGTATCAAATGAGAACCCCACATGACGGAAGAAGCATGCCACGGTGTCTAGTGTTGCCCAATTGCTGTCTAAGCGTGAACTGAACATCTCTAGCGCTGCCCAAACGTTATGTAAGCGTTAACCAAGCGTTGCCGCTCATCCTCTGGTCAGGAACTGGGTCATGGTGGACGGTGGCCATCCAAAACCCATAGACTGAGGTCTTATTGATATGATTGACATGGCAAGTGGGAAAATAATACCCAGAGTAAGAACTTGACCGAGAATATCTTGAATTGTGTTGAGACGGTATGCGTTGCAGAAAACTGTATTGCTGCAAGAATCTTTGTCTGAAGGTTTACTTTAGGAGAGTGACAGACAGACAGACAGACAGACAGACAGACAGACAGACAGACAGACAGACAGACAGACAGACAGACAGACAGACAGACAGACAGACAGACAGACAGACAGACAGACAGACAGACAGACAGACAGACAGACAGACAGACAGACAGACAGACAGACAGACAGACAGACAGACAGACAGACAGACAGACAGACAGACAGACAGACAGACAGACAGACAGACAGACAGACAGACAGACAGACAGACAGACAGACAGACAGACAGACAGACAGACAGACAGACAGACAGACAGACAGACAGACAGACAGACAGACAGACAGACAGACAGACAGACAGACAGATGAAAAGAGTGAAACAAGCTGTAATTTACACTGTAAATGTAATATTAAAACGTGAATATAACAAAATCATATAGTATATAATATAAAGACCCAACCCGACCCTTTAAAAATAGCAGCTGTTATAGAGTTTACAGTATACAAGTTTATGAACAGAGTGACCATATATAGTAAATAAACGATGTAAATAAGACATTGGAAGTGGAAAATAGTTTTTTTTACACACACACTACTTTACATCCTATTTACATAACAGTAAAATACACTCACAGATCTCTGCGCCAATTCTTTTGTACACTGTTGATTCCTGTCCACCTAAAAAGGCACTGAACAGGTCAAATACTGTGACATAGGTTAAACTAACACACTGAATATTTTAGGATATAGAAATTGGGTGAAATTCTAAGTCTTCTTAGGGGCCCAGTTTGAAGAGATCATTAGTCATACAGACACATCTGCTTTCTGTGATTATAAAAATGTCATGACTGGTTTTCAGCACTGAAAAAAAGCTATTATTACATTCCCCTATGTCATTACACTTACTGCATGTCAGTATTGTTAAAAGACAAATGCCTGACAAAGTGGTATGTTTTGGAACACAAATCATACATTTCATGTGGTATGTTTTGGAACACAACCCATACGTTTCAGGTGGTATGTTTTGGAACACAACCCATACGTTTCATGTGGTATGTTTTGGAACACAACCCATACGTTTCATGTGGTATGTTTTGGAACACAACCCATAAGTTTCATGTGGTATGTTTTGGAACACAACCAATACGTTTCAGGTGGTATGTTTTGGAACACAACCCATACGTTTCATGTGGTATGTTTTGGAACACAACCCATACGTTTCATGTGGTATGTTTTGGAACACAACCCATACGTTTCATGTAATCCGTATGGCCATTCAGTGTACCTCCAATAATAATGATTGACACACTGAGTTTAGAACATGTATCAAATAAAAAGCCGCCATAATCTTCACCTCTTCTATTAGCGAGACGTGTCGCTTTGTCAACGTCAATCGCTGGCGCCCTCTCACGAGGGCCAGATGTATACAAATAAATAAATAGACTGCACACTACGTTCTAATCCATTTAAATAGAAAACACAGTGTAGAGAGGAAGCAACTCCACTGACATCTGGTGTGAGTGAGCCAAGGAAAGGCCCAGATCTATAAGACCTATTAAATAACACAGAGTGCCAGAAATACACTCAATAAGAAACATCTAAATGTGTACTCTGACCACATAACGCACACGCAACCCACCAGGGGCTAGTGTAGAGTTCCCTCAAAAACTGGAGACATGTTAGCCATGTAGGCTAACTGCTAACGTTTGGCTAAGTAACCGTTAGCATTAGCATTAGTTAGGTAATAGTTACTGAACAGTCTTTCCAAAAACAACCACTTGGTGAATGGTGAGAGTTAGGACCTGTCTAGAAACAACCTTTTGCTCATAGCCGCAAGCTAATAGCCCTACTCTCCAGGTACTGGTGTAGAGCAGTGTATACCAACTCCAGTCCTCAAGTATCCCCAACAGCACACATTTTTGTTGTAACCCTGGACAATCCTGATTCAACTCGAGGTGGGCTTGACGATTAGATGAAAAATTTAATCAGGTGTGCTTGTCCGGGGCCACAACAGAAATGTGTGCTGTTGGGGGCACTGGAGGACTGGAGTTGGGGTGTTGGGGGTACTGGAGGACTGGAGTTGGTATACACTGCTCTACACCAGCACCTAGGGAGTAGGGCTATGAGCTTACGGCTATGAGCTAGAGGTTGTTTCTAGACAGGTTTTAACTCTCACCATTCATCAAGTGGTAACTTCTGAATGACTGAACTTCGAGCCATTACATCATGTGCCCTCAACGTGACCCAGTAGCCACGGACCGTACCAAGTCCTGTCTGGATCTCTCCTCGCATGGCTCTGGTTTTGGTTCTGATCAAATTCAAGTATTTTCCAGGAGACAATACTGAGTCATCCATACCATTCCTATTGTCTTGTGGGCGGAGTGAGAGAACGAATCAATTCACCCCTCTTTATGGCTTAAGAGTATTCATATATTTCACCCCAAAAAATAATCTTTCCATGTCCTAGAAACTATTGTTTAGAAATGTTATTAAAGCTAATGCCTCAATCACAAAGACAGCGTCAATGCATTTTAGTACACCAGAAATACATTCATTTCCAATGGAATGCTGCGTTTGCCTTGCTGCATTGCGTTGCAGAGGCAGTTGCAGTGTGTTCTTTGTGGTGCATACCTTGGATTTATCAAACGTATGCATCACATTGTATGCATAGACAGCTTGACAGAAATGGTAGCAGAAGGTGAATGTTGAACTTTTGTTGCACACAATCCAAATGATGCTAGGTACTACTTTGCGCAATGACGCTATCAGTGTGATCAAGGCGTAACAACCTGGTCCTGCATTAATCAATTTGCATATTATAAGAATTCTTCATATCCTTTTCAGCCTCTCTGAACATGTCATTGTATTCCCAGCCTCTGAACATCCCAAAATATCTCTTCCATTCATGGTGTTTTTCCCCTCCCAAAACTGAAGCGACGTCCAGCCACGAAGCCCCAACATGGCTACTTTCCATAAAGTCAGTTTCCTCATTCTTACATCTCCCAACCGTCTTGTTAGTTAGGCATCCTCCGTTGGAGAGATCATTCTCCATCCTCCCGGCTTGTGGTACAGTCCTAAATATTCCACCCCTCCTCTTACAGTGCTGTGGTCAGTCCTGAATGCTCCACCCCTCCTCTTGCAGGCTAGTGGTACAGTCCTGAATGCTCCACCCCTCCTCTTGCAGGCTAGTGGTACAGTCCTGAATGCTCCACCCCTCCTCTTGCAGGCTAGTGGTACAGTCCTGAATGCTCCACCCCTCCTCTTGCAGGCTAGTGGTACAGTTCTGAATGGAGCGGTTTGGTCTGTGCTTCTTCCAGTAGTTTTTCCTCCAACCTGGAGTAGTGTATGAAGACTTTGTGGATCCACCCCGAGTAGTAGGCCACATTGACGAAGATGGCGGGCCGCCGGGCCAGGGCACAGCCCCGGCCGTGGATGCTCACGCCCACAATGACTTTGCTCTCTCGCTCCTGACACACCAATGGGCCACCGTAGTCTCTCTGTGAGGGACAAACCAATAGCAGGTTAGCGTGGTGCTCATGCAGCCGATCAAAAGGCATTATGGTAGATATACTAATAGCTTGAAGTAATAACTGAGTCACACAATGTCGAGTCAATGCATGTTTCAGATAATTTAGAGTAATGCTCACCTCACACACTCCCTGGTCTTTCCTGCCCCCGGCACACACTTTGCTGTCGGTGACAGGCAGGGTTTTGTTGTGGAGCTCAGAACACCAGTCGTTACTGACCATGGGCAGACTCACAGCTTTCAGTGCCCCCTCATATCCTGTCCCTGAACAGGAAGTAGCCGGAAATAAAGCAGGAAACAGTCAGTCTACTGTCCAAACACCATTTCACCATGTTCCAAACCTATAACCCTAGACAACATGTTTGTCTATATGGTGTCATTGTGGGGGACTTTACTCACACATTCAACACATGATTTCCTAAGGTCTCTTTTCCAAATATCAAGGATCTCTTGATCCAATACCCCCCAATCTCTTCACCACAGCATAGCATGAAACAGAGGTCATACAGAATACACTTAGTGGCCAGTTTACTAGGTACACCCATCTAGTACCAGGTCAGAACCCTTTTGCCTCCAGAACTGCCTAAATTCTTTGGGGAATTGGAAACATTGCTCAATTGGTATCAAGGGACCTAAAGTGTGCCAGGAAAACAGTCTCCACACCATTACACCACCACCCGCCTGTACCGTTGACACCAGGCAGGATGGGGCCATGGACTCATGCTGCTTACGCCAAACCTGACTCTGCCATCAGCATGATGCAACAGGAACCAGGATTCATCTGACCAGATGATGTTTTTCCACTCCTTATTCACCAGTGTTGGTGATCGCGTGCTCACTGGAGACGTTTCTTCTTGTTTTTTGCACCATTCTCAGTAAACCCTAGACACTGTTGTGGGTTAAAAGCCCAGGAGGCCAGCTGTTTCTGAGATACTGGACTTGGCAGACCTGGCACCAACAATCATACCATGCTCAAAGTCGCTTTGGTCACTCGTTTTGCCCATTCTAACGTTCAGTCAAATATTAACTTTATATAGCAAGCCACGGCCACTGTCTGGAGGAGCAAAGCATTTTGGTGAATGGGGTGGTGTACCTAATAAACTGACCATTGAGTGTATAAAAGATAATAAGACACCACACAGGGATAAGACACCACACAGGGATAAGACATAACACAGGAACAGTCATGTAGGGCAGTACCTTTGGTCTCTCCCCAGCCGTACATGAGACAGTTGGTTCCGTCTGTGACCCCACAGCCTGCTACTGGGAGCTGGATGGTGAAGGCATGCTCAGAGAGAGGGGCAGGCCTAGGCATGGACACATAAACACATGAATGAATAAATAAATGGTTGCTGTGCCTACAATGCATGATTGAGAAGGAATTAATGGATGGATTGATTGATTGATTGAGTATATTTTTAACATTTATTTTACCAGGTAAGTAAAATGGCTGACTGACTGTCCCACTGAATGAATGAATGCTATTCTTACTTGGCCAGTTTGAGCAGGGCCAGGTTGGATCCCTCCGGGCCACAGACCACGTGTGCGATGCGGAGCCTGGGGTGGTCCAAGGACGAGTTGAGGTGAAGGAGGCCCACCTGTACACTGTACTCACTCAGGTCTGGAACACTGAGGACCACAGAGACTACTGTCAGGCACATTCCAAATAGGGTTGACCACACATTGACCAGTCAGTATAAACTGAACATAGTATAAGAGGTATACGCTGAAGAAAACATTGGCCACAGCTTGTATAAACACTATAATACATAATATAATGTAATACAATACAGTACTGCAGTATTCTACTCTATTCTCTGTATGAACACGTATCATTGGCCACATACTAACCACAGCTACCATCATCACTAAACTCACACTAGACTATAGAACGCCTCAGCATGCACTCTACAAACTCACTCAATCTGGCTCCTCAACTAACTGTGTTCAATGACCCACACACAGCACATTGCATAGTCAGCAACAAGCTACAGAACTAATGCTGATGCCAATGGCCACAGTCTTGATGGAAGCAAGGTTCTGTAATGTTGGCATGAGGAGTACAGCTAAACCACTCACTAGGAGTACAGCTAAACCACTCACTAGGAGTACAGCTAAACCCCTCACTAGGAGTACAGCTAAACCCCTCACTAGGAGTACAGCTAAACCCCTCACTAGGAGTACAGCTAAACCACTCACTAGGAGTACAGCTAAACCACTCACTAGGAGTACAGCTAAACCACTCACTAGGAGTACAGCTAAACCACTCACTAGGAGTACAGCTAAACCACTCACTAGGAGTACAGCTAAACCACTCACTAGGAGTACAGCTAAACCACTCACTAGGAGTACAACTAAACCACTCACTAGGAGTACAACTAAACCACTCACTAGGAGTACAACTAAACCACTCACTAGGAGTACAACGAAACCACTCACTAGGAGTACAGCTAAACCACTCACTAGGAGTACAGCTAAACCACTCACTAGGAGTACAACGAAACCACTCACTAGGAGTACAGCTAAACCACTCACTAGGAGTACAGCTAAACCACTCACTAGGAGTACAACTAAACCACTCACTAGGAGTACAGCTAAACCACTCACTAGGAGTACAGCTAAACCACTCACTAGGAGTACAGCTAAACCACTCACTAGAAGTACAACTAAACCACTCACTAGGAGTACAACGAAACCACTCACTAGGAGTACAGCTAAACCCCTCACTAGGAGTACAACTAAACCACTCACTAGGAGTACAGCTAAACCACTCACTAGGAGTACAATTAAACCACTCACTAGGAGTACAACGAAACCACTCACTAGGAGTACAGCTAAACCACTCACTAGGAGTACAGCTAAACCACTCACTAGGAGTACAGCTAAACCACTCACTAGGAGTACAGCTAAACCACTCACTAGGAGTACAGCTAAACCACTCACTAGGAGTACAGCTAAACCACTCACTAGGAGTACAGCTAAACCCCTCACTAGGAGTACAGCTAAACCCCTCACTAGGAGTACAGCTAAACCCCTCACTAGGAGTACAGCTAAACCACTCACTAGGAGTACAGCTAAACCACTCACTAGGAGTACAGCTAAACCACTCACTAGGAGTACAGCTAAACCACTCACTAGGAGTACAGCTAAACCACTCACTAGGAGTACAGCTAAACCACTCACTAGGAGTACAGCTAAACCACTCACTAGGAGTACAACTAAACCACTCACTAGGAGTACAACTAAACCACTCACTAGGAGTACAACTAAACCACTCACTAGGAGTACAACGAAACCACTCACTAGGAGTACAGCTAAACCACTCACTAGGAGTACAGCTAAACCACTCACTAGGAGTACAACGAAACCACTCACTAGGAGTACAGCTAAACCACTCACTAGGAGTACAGCTAAACCACTCACTAGGAGTACAACTAAACCACTCACTAGGAGTACAGCTAAACCACTCACTAGGAGTACAGCTAAACCACTCACTAGGAGTACAGCTAAACCACTCACTAGAAGTACAACTAAACCACTCACTAGGAGTACAACGAAACCACTCACTAGGAGTACAGCTAAACCCCTCACTAGGAGTACAACTAAACCACTCACTAGGAGTACAGCTAAACCACTCACTAGGAGTACAATTAAACCACTCACTAGGAGTACAAAGAAACCACTCACTAGGAGTACAGCTAAACCACTCACTAGGAGTACAGCTAAACCACTCACTAGGAGTACAGCTAAACCACTCACTAGGAGTACAGCTAAACCACTCACTAGGAGTACAGCTAAACCACTCACTAGGAGTACAACTAAACCACTCACTAGGAGTACAGCTAAACCACTCACTAGGAGTACAACGAAACCACTCACTAGGAGTACAGCTAAACCACTCACTAGGAGTACAGCTAAACCACTCACTAGGAGTACAGCTAAACCACTCACTAGGAGTACAACTAAACCACTCACTAGGAGTACAGCTAAACCACTCACTAGGAGTACAGCTAAACCACTCACTAGGAGTACAGCTAAACCACTCACTAGGAGTACAGCTAAACCACTCACTAGGAGTACAGCTAAACCACTCACTAGGAGTACAGCTAAACCACTCACTAGGAGTACAGCTAAACCACTCACTAGGAGTACAGCTAAACCACTCACTAGGAGTACAGCTAAACCACTCACTAGGAGTACAGCTAAACCACTCACTAGGAGTACAGCTAAACCACTCACTAGGATACCAAGCATGAATGATAAGAATGCATTAGGAGCTTAACACAGTCTAGATGGGGAGGAAACAGTTCAGGTCTTATCTGATTGACAGACTCATCTTAAAGTTGGATTCCTGCACTTAAGCCTTTTCATTATCTGTGGATGAGGCCTGGTTTGATTTGTGGCCAAAATGTCTCTCAAACGACTATGAAGTGATTGTAAGTTCACTGAATAAACGCTCCTTCTTAATGACCCTCTTATAACAGTGTGTCATCACAAGGCACAGGAGTTTTCCTGACCGTAATATTACTTACCACAGACACTGTTCCTTTGTAAAGTGTCTTTAGGTTCTAGAAAAGCACTATACAAATCACATGTTTGTTTTTGCAATTATTAATATTACTTGCCAATTCTTTGTTATGGCCTATAACTCGGGCTCAAAAACATTCTGACTACTGTATGAAGAAAAAAATCCTGACCCAACCTCATATTTCTGGTGTACTATGATTGAGACAATGGCAAAAAGTAACAAAAACCTATTGAAAAAATGGGTGAAACGCAAAAACATAATCTAAAGCCCATACATCCATTAATACACTACATGGATCAAGGAGCTTTTCATTCAAACTGCTATTGCAGATCTGGACACAGTGACACGGTCCGGGCGCGGACGTTAAACAGATCTGTAGAGGCTGGAGCATCCATTATCATAAACAGGATATGGGCAGGCTGCATCTTCACTTAGAATTGGATTGGGGGAAAAGAGAGGAAGGGAAGAGGGAGAGAGCGAGAGAGAGAAGGAGGTAGATGGAAGAGGGAGGGAGGGATGGAGATAGAGATAGACAGACAGAGGGATGGAGAGAGTAGTAGGGAGAGCGAAAGACGGAGACAGAGTTGGAGGAAGAGGAAGAATAAAGAACTGATAGAGAAGCAGAGAGAACATATTATACAGACTCCCCAGGTCTTTGTTTTAACTCTGTTTCCATTCAACCTCTCTCCTCTCTCTCTTCTTCTCCCTATGCCTCCTACTGTCTCTCACCTCTGCTTTGAATGAGGGAAAAAATAAAGTGAGAAAAAGATGGATGGAGAGATTACCAGGAGGAGAAGCACTGTTGATCCGTCAGCACCCATTCCTCTCGGATCAGCGAGCCCCCGCACCAGTGAGTGTTCCTGGGTAGGGAACAGGACATCATGATGAGCTTAGTCCCATGCTCTATAGACGCTGTTTGTACTGTATCCAACTCTTAATAAAAAAATACAGAAAATACATGTTTTATAGTCACACAGGTGCAGTGAAATGTGTTGTTTTACAGGGTCAGTCAAAGGAGTAAAGCACCCAAGAGAAATTAGGGTTAGGTGCCTTGCTTAACGACACAGACAGATTTTCCACCTTGACCTTTCGGTTACCGGCCCAACGCTCTAACTGCTAGGCTGTCTGCCGCCCTCTTCCATCCATGTCAAGTCATACAGTCAAACCTTGAGGTCCTCCTCAACATCTGGACATTCTTTCATAATGTGTATGGATCTGTCTCAAACAGCACCCCATTCCCTATTTAGTGCACTACCTTTGATTAGGGCCAATAGGACTCTAGTCAAAAGTATTGCAAATAGGCTGCCATTTGGGATTAAACTTGTGAGGAGTAGATGGATCGTTATCCTGCATGGCACCAATAGAAAAGTTGGTATAAATACAGAGCAGAGATCACCAAAAGGTTGATTGTGATCGACAGGTCCAGGGCCGGACAGGAACAAGAATTAGTCTCTGGTATTTTATCTACACCAGCCCACATCACAGCGCATGCCACAGACTCAGCCCCTCCCCGGCAGGCCACCAGCAATGCAGAAACACACCATACCCTCTAACCCTGACCCAACACACCCTACTTAGACACAGGCAGTAGTGCTGACACATACAGTTGAAGTCAGAAGTTTACATACACCTCAGCCAAATACATTTAAACTCAGTTTTCACAATTCCTGACATTTTATCCTAGTAAAAATTCCCTGTCTTAGGTCAGTTAGGATCACCACTTTATTTTAAGAATGTGAAATGTCAGAATAATAGTAGAGAGAATGATTTTTTTCAGCTTTCATCACATTCCCAGTGGGTCAGAAGTTTACATACACTCAATTAGTATTTGGTAGCATTGTCTTTACATTGTTTAATTTGGGTCAAATGTTTCAGGTAGCCTTCCACAAGCTTTCCACAATAAGTTGGGTGAATTTTGGCCCATTCCTTCTGACAGAGCTGGTGTAACTGAGTCAGGTTTGTAGGCCTCCTTGCTCGCACACGCTTTTTCAGTTCTGCCCACAAATGTATAGGATTGAGGTCAGGGCTTTGTGATGGCCACTCCAATACCTTGACTTTGTTGTCCTTAAGGCATTTTGCAACAACTTTGGAAGTATGCTTGGGGTCATTGTTCATTTGGAAGACCCATTTGCGACCAAGCTTTAACTTCCTGACTGATGTCTTAAGATGTTGTACATTTTTATTTAACCTTTATTTAAACCAGGTAGGTTAGTTGAGAACAAATTCTCATTTGCAACTGCGAACTGGCCAAGATAAAGCATAGCAATTCGACACATACAACAACACAGGAATAAACCAAACATAGTCAATAATACAGTAGCACAAAAGAAAACAAAAAGTCTATATACAGTGACTGCAAATGAGGTAAGATAAGGGAGTTAAGGCAATAAATAGGCCATGTTGGCAAAGTAATTACAATATAGCAATTAAACACTGGAATGGTAGATGTGCAGAAGATGAATGTGCAAGTAGAGATACATACTGGGGTGCAAAGGAGCAAGATAAATAAATAAATACTGTATGGGGATGATGTAGGTAGATAGATGGGCTGATTACAAATGGGCTATGTACAGGTGCAGTGATCTGTGAGCTGCTCTGACAGCTGGTGCTTAAAGCTAGTGAGGGAGATATGAGTCTCTAGCTTCAGAGATTTTTGCAGTTTGTTCCAGTCATTGGCAGCAGAGAACTGGAAGGAAAGATGACCAAAGGAGGAATTGGATTTGGGGGTGACCAGTGAGATATACCTGCTGGAGCGCGTGCTACGAGTGGGTGCTGCTATGGCGACCAGTGAGCTGAGATAAGGCGGGGCCATACCTTTACCACAGTGATAGACTGCATCCAGTTTGTTGAGTAGAGTGTTGGAGGCTATTTTATAGATGACATCACCGAAGTCGAGGATCGGTAGGATGGTCAGTTTTACGAGGGTATGTTTGGCAGCATGAGTGAAGGATGCTTTGTTGCGATATAGGAAGCCAATTCTAGATTTAATTTTGGATTGAAGATGCTTAGTGTGAGTCTGGAAGGAGAGTCAGTCTACCTAGACACCTAGGTATTTGTAGTTGTCCACCTATTCTAAGTCAGAGCCGTCCAGAGTAGTGATGCTGGACGAGCGAGCAGGTGCGGGCAGTGATCGGTTGAATAGCATGCATTTAGTTTTACTTGCGTTTAAGAGCAGTTGGAGGCCACGGAAGGAGAGTTGAATGGCATTGAAGCTCGTCTGGAGGTTAGTTAACACAGTGTCCAAAAAGGGGCCAGAAGTATACAGAATGGTGTCATTTTTAGAGGTGTACCAGAGAATCACCAGCAGCAAGAGCAACATCATTGATGTATACAGAGAAGAGAGTCGGCCCGAAGATTGAACCCTGTGGCACCGCCATAGAGACTGCCAGAGGTCCGGACAACAGCCCCTCCAATTTGACACACTGAACTCTATCAGAGTAGTAGCTGGTAAACCAGGCGAGGCAATCATTTGAGAAACCAAGGCCGTCGAGTCTGCCAATAAGAATGTGGTGATTGACAGAGTCGAAAGCCTTGGCCAGGTCGATGAATACGGCTGCACAGTAATGTCTCTTATCGATGACGGTTATGATGTCGTTTAGGACCTTGAGCATGGCTGAGGTGCACCCATGACCAGCTCTGACCAGCTCTGTTTGTTAACTTGGCTTTCGAAGACCTTAGAAAGACAGGATAGGATAGATATAGGTCTGTAGCAGTTTGGGTCTAGAGTGTTACCCCCGTTGAAGAGGGGGATGAGCGCGGCAGCTTTCCAATCTTTGGGAATATATCCACATAATTTTCTATTTTGTGAAGTGCACCAGTCTCTCCTGCAGCAAATCACCACCACAACATGATGCTGTCACCCCCGTCCTTCACCCCCTTCCTTCACCCCCATCCTTCACGGTACATTCAGGCGTTTGGAAATTGCTCCCAAGGATGAACCAGACTTGTGGAGGTCTCCAATTTTTTTCCTGAGGTCTTTGCTGATTTCTTTTGATTTTCCATTATGTCAAGCAAAAAGGCACTGAGTTTGAAGGTAGGCCTTGAAATACTGTTCCTCTGTCTGGAGATACAACTCACCACTATAACTGTTCCTCTGTCTGGAGATACAACTCACCACTATAACTGTTCCTCTGTCTGGAGATACAACTCACCACTATAACTGTTCCTCTGTCTGGAGATACAACTCACCACTATAACTGTTCCTCTGGAGATACAACTCACCACTATAACTGTTCCTCTGTCTGGAGATACAACTCACCACTATAACTGTTCCCCTGTCTGGGGATACAACTCACCACTATAACTGTTCCTCTGTCTGGAGATACAACTCACCACTATAACTGTTCCTCTGTCTGGAGATACAACTCACCCCTATAACTGTTCCTCTGTCTGGAGATACAACTCACCACTATAACTGTTCCTCTGTCTGGAGATACAACTCACCACTATAACTGTTCCTCTGTTTGGAGATACAACTCACCACTATAACTGTTCCTCTGTCTGGAGATACAACTCACCTCTATAACTGTTCCTCTGTCTGGAGATACAACTCACCACTATAACTGTTCCTCTGTCTGGAGATACAACTCACCACTATAACTGTGTCTCTGGAGATACAACTCACCACTATAACTGTTCCTCTGATGGCTCGCTCATCACAGCAAAACAGGCACATGGCAGACACTTTCACTACAGGAATCATGAGGATAATGTAAAGCACTTTACTGTTTGACCAAATCCTGGTTTTAGACGCCCCCCCCAAAATAGGACATTTTGAGCAAGGTGACAATGTAGAATATGTTCTTTCTACGTTCATAAGCACCCTTTTTGTTTTTTATGATCCATGATCTTGGCTGTCTACCTCATGGTTTCCCAGACTCGGTCCTGGGACACATTTTGGTTTTTGCACAGCTGGTTGAAATAATCACAGCTTTATGATGAGTCAGCTTTATGATGAGTTGGTAGTGCTAGGGCAAACACCTAAATGTTCACCCGGGGAGGAGCAGGTCTCTTTGTTGATGTCGCATTTGACTTTGAATGTGAGTTTTTGTGACTGTAGCACAGCCAATCAGAAAACCGGGCCGGCCCATCTTGGTAAAGGGCCACTGTATAAAAAAGAAATTGCACAAAAATCTTTTAACAGGCCCATGGGCCGATGCCATGTCACTTTTTCTGTTTTTATTTTTGATAATATGTGTCCATTTCGACCCAAAACTGGTTCAGCCCATTTTATTTTATTTTATTTTTTTATTTTTTTATTTTACCTTTATTTAACCAGGTAGGCAAGTTGAGAACAAGTTCTCATTTACAATTGCGACCTGGCCAAGATAAAGCAAAGCAGTTCGACAGATAAAACGACACAGAGTTACACATGGAGTAAAAACAAACATACAGTCAATAATGCAGTATAAACAAGTCTATATACAATGTGAGCAAATGAGGTGAGAAGGGAGGTAAAGGCAAAAAAGGCCATGATGGCAAAGTAAATACAATATAGCAAGTAAAATACTGGAATGGTAGTTTTGCAATGGAAGAATGTGCAAAGTAGAAATAAAAAAATAATGGGGTGCAAAGGAGCAAAATAAATAAATAAATAAAAATTAAATACAGTTGGGAAAGAGGTAGTTGTTTGGGCTAAATTTTAGGTGGGCTATGTACAGGTGCAGTAATCTGTGAGCTGCTCTGACAGTTGGTGCTTAAAGCTAGTGAGGGAGATAAGTGTTTCCAGTTTCAGAGATTTTTGTAGTTCGTTCCAGTCATTGGCAGCAGAGAACTGGAAGGAGAGGCGGCCAAAGAAAGAATTGGTCTTGGGGGTGACTAGAGAGATATACCTGCTGGAGCGTGTGCTACAGGTGGGAGATGCTATGGTGACCAGCGAGCTGAGATAAGGGGGGACTTTACCTAGCAGGGTCTTGTAGATGACATGGAGCCAGTGGGTTTGGCGACGAGTATGAAGCGAGGGCCAGCCAACGAGAGCGTACAGGTCGCAATGGTGGGTAGTATATGGGGCTTTGGTGATAAAACGGATTGCACTGTGATAGACTGCATCCAATTTGTTGAGTAGGGTATTGGAGGCTATTTTGTAAATGACATCGCCAAAGTCGAGGATTGGTAGGATGGTCAGTTTTACAAGGGTATGTTTGGCAGCATGAGTGAAGGATGCTTTGTTGCGAAATAGGAAGCCAATTCTAGATTTAACTTTGGATTGGAGATGTTTGATATGGGTCTGGAAGGAGAGTTTACAGTCTAACCAGACACCTAAGTATTTGTAGTTGTCCACGTATTCTAAGTCAGAGCCGTCCAGAGTAGTGATGTTGGACAGGCGGGTAGGTGCAGGTAGCGATCGGTTGAAGAGCATGCATTTAGTTTTACTTGTATTTAAGAGCAATTGGAGGCCACGGAAGGAGAGTTGTATGGCATTGAAGCTTGCCTGGAGGGTTGTTAACACAGTGTCCAAAGAAGGGCCGGAAGTATACAGAATGGTGTCGTCTGCGTAGAGGTGGATCAGGGACTCACCAGCAGCAAGAGCGACCTCATTGATGTATACAGAGAAGAGAGTCGGTCCAAGAATTGAACCCTGTGGCACCCCCATAGAGACTGCCAGAGGTCCGGACAGCAGACCCTCCGACTTGACACACTGAACTCTATCAGAGAAGTAGTTGGTGAACCAGGCGAGGCAATCATTTGAGAAACCAAGGCTGTCGAGTCTGCCGATGAGGATATGGTGATTGACAGAGTCGAAAGCCTTGGCCAGATCAATGAATACGGCTGCACAGTAATGTTTCTTATCGATGGCGGTTAAGATATCGTTTAGGACCTTGAGCGTGGCTGAGGTGCACCCATGACCAGCTCTGAAACCAGATTGCATAGCAGAGAAGGTATGGTGAGATTCGAAATGGTCGGTAATCTGTTTGTTGACTTGGCTTTCGAAGACCTTAGAAAGGCACGGTAGGATAGATATAGGTCTGTAGCAGTTTGGGTCAAGAGTGTCCCCCCCTTTGAAGAGGGGGATGACCGCAGCTGCTTTCCAATCTTTGGGAATCTCAAAGATTCCCAAAGAATCTCAAAGATCTGCCAGAATTGCCAGATGGCCAATTCGCCCCTGGACTGGTCGATCTCCAAGGCATTCCTTGGACTGTTTTTAATAGGTTCACGTTGAATAGGGTTTTGTTTTTTAAAGTCAAATTTAAAACTGAATCTGAGGGGTAGATCTCAGCCTGCATTTTGACTCAGAAAGTGATCTCGGCTCAAAAAGGTCACCACTGACATAGAGTTTGACTCTAAGTAATGAGAGGTGGAAAAGTGCTCCAGAGCAAAAAGCGAATAAAAACAGTACCAGAACTATATTGATTGATGTTGAAGTATCCGGTAACATGGGTAGTTTGAACATGGAAGAATGCATATGCTCAGCAGCCAATCATTTTGTCTCTGTGGTTTATTTTTTGTTATCATTTCATTTTTTTCAAGTGTCCAAGTTTAACATGCCTATGTTACATGAGTCTTCAACTTCCATCAATGTTTTTACATTCATGTCTTCCCTCTATTTGTCTTTGAACAGAAGGATGCAGATTCAGCACGTAAAACACATGGGCATGTTCAGTCTTTCATACAACAAAGTTCACTAAACTCTTAAAAAAAGGTGCCATCTAAAACCTAAAAGGGTTCTTCAGAAGCAGAACCCTTTTTGGTTCCAGGTAGAACACTTTTGGTTCAGGGTAGAATCTTTATGGGTTCCATGCAGAACCCTTTCCACAGAGGGTTCTACATGGAACCCAAAGGGGTTGTACCTGGGACCAAAAAGGGTGCTCCTACGGGGACAGCTTTAGAACCTTTTTGGAACCCTTTTTTCTAAGAATGTACAGCTGTGTTCTAGCACAAACATAGGGCTGCCAAAACTAATACACTTTAAGGACTTCATCTTCAGAGCAATAACAAAATGGCACTTTGCTGAAAGTGTTTAGCGTAAAATGATAAAGCAGGAGCACTTGTTTGCCTTGCAAACCGACAGAAGACTCAAACTAGGTGTACCATGCTTATGTGATGAGTCACTTGGCCTGAGACCTCAATGCCTAGACTTCAGCTCAGCTGGCTAACCTAAGACACGTTAGCTCCCATAGCTAATGCCTTTTAGCTCTATTGGCTAACACTGTCCTGCGCAAGAGAGAGTGGTTCAAACCCAGGTTAGTCACGCATTCCGTAGTGGTGTTCCTGTGCATTCAGTAGTGGTGTTCCTGTGCATTCAGTAGTGATGTTCCTGTGCATTCAGTAGTGATGTTCCTGTGCATTCAATAGTGGTGTTCCTGTGCATTCAGTAGTGGTGTTCCTGTGCATTCAGTTGGGGTGTTCCTGTGAATTCAGTAGGGGTGTTCCTGTGAACTTAGTAGGGGTGTTCCTGTGAACTTAGTAGGGGTGTTCCTGTGCATTCAGCGGTGGTGTTCCTGTGTAGAGGAGGGCTCTTACCCTTTCTGGATGCTGACAACCCAGCTACCATCCTTAGCCTTGTGGACCTGGGCCCCTCCAACAATCCGGGTGGTCTTGTGGATGAAGCAGGATGTCTTAGACACGAGAGAGATGCCTTGGGGTAAGAGAGAAGACAACTCATCTGGGTTAGACTCTGGGGAAATATTTTAACTTTCTATTATTACTAAAGAAGAGAGTATACTTGGTCCAGGTTCAACTACATTGAACGGCAGCGGGAGTGATCAGTTATCCAGCCAAGCATGAACCCTGGTAATAAATAAACTGTACAGCTATAAGAGAAAGTTAGGAATAGAGAGAGAGAGAGAGAGAGAGAGAGAGAGAGAGAGAGAGAGAGAGAGAGAGAGAGAGAGAAGGTGAATTGTAAGCAAGAGAATGCTACATTAATATGACACTCACTTCTTGGGTGGGCAGAGATGTTCGGAGACTTATCACCTGAAACAAAACAATTCAACAATTCAACACACGGACCTCACAAAGACAGGACATGACATATTTCACATGAACCCACTCAACATTAACATACAAAGTACGCAACCTCAACTCCCCTCTTCAAAACTATTCCTACCATTTAGTCCTAGCTCAAATTATCTCTGCATCTATCTGCATTGCAGTTGGGCGGCTATATTGAATTGAACCCACAGCAAATACATTTCCTCCAGTCAAGCTCCCAAAAACTTCACGGATCGACATGTTTACATTACAGAGATGTAACCGCGAGGCCACTTGAAAAAGGTCCCCATCAATGTGAACTGATTACAGTCCGCCAAGATGATATAGGGTACAACAAAAACACATCACTAAACTCTGAATCAGTGAATGGCTTTGCAAATAATAAAAGCGGTCTGGATGAGATTCGACATCTGTTGAGAGTTAGAGCGTGTCCATTCTGTGCCAGCTAGCTAAGTGAAACCACTGCACTAAGCCATAACATAACTGTAACAAGTGATGTGAGTAAGTGAAGCTTTGCAGCAAATTTCAGTCGTTAGACTATGTAATTCATTGTAGTGTTACAAATGTGCAATAGTCACGTCAACGGAAACGTCACAAACAAAGCGATAGCTGTATTACTCATTGTTATGTTCCCCAGTTTCTGTGTTGTGGTTTGTGTATTTGTATGTATGTGTGTGTTTCAGGATGGCTTCCTGAAATTCCCCCAAGCAGCTGATTGGTCGGCCCCCATTGCTAATTGGAGAGCTGACCCCGCCCCCTCGGCAGGAAACAGCAGTCTTCAAATACAGACTCCTTCTGAAGCAATATAAGGCCGTGTTCTTTTGCTCAGAAGAGAGATGATTGCTGAGAGAATAGAGCTGAGGGAGAGGATTGTGTCCTGTGTTGATTGTGTCCTGTGTTGATTGTGTCCTGTGTTGATTGTGTCCTGTGTTGATTGTGTCCTGTGTTGATTGTGTCCTGTGTTGATTGTGACCTGTGTTGATTGTGTCCTGTGTTGATTATGTCATGTGTTGATTGTTGCTGGGGAGCTGATGGGTAAATTCTGTGTTAGTTGTTGCTCAGTGTTTGGTTAAGTATTGTGTAGCTGCTGATTCTGAGGTATGTGTGTGCCAATAGGATGCAGCGGTTTTGATTATTGAAATTGTTTTTGTTCCCAGGGGGGAAGGGGAAGGCACCTTGAGAGTGCTTAGGCAAGAGGCTCGAGGGCATACATATACCCGTAGTGTATATACTCGGTCTATGCACACTAGGTAAGACCTGGGCGGACCACCCCCTGTAATTTGGCTTAGTGCACCAGGTGGTGCTAGTTAGGGAAGTCGTGGGTAGGCAGGTAAGGTAGGAGAGGGAAGTTGTGGGTAGGCAGGTAAGGTAGGAGAGGGAAGTTGTGGGTAGGCAGGTAAGGTAGGAGAGGGGGGCTTTGACATTTACTTTCTTTGCTTTGGTTCCGTCCAGCCCCTTTTCCCAAAAATATCCGTGTGATGGAATAAATTCCCTGTAAATGGTACCGATCTCTGCCTTTGTCATCCTTACTCGCACCTACAGTCCCATACCTCTTTCACTCCACGGAGAGTTGAGTTGTAGCAGGGTGTTGCGTTCCCTCTTCCTAGAGGCGTACGTAACACTCATGGAACTAAGATCATTGCTGTGTTGATGTCCCATAAGATTGATTGAACAACACAGAGTTATGAGTGTGGCTAGACTTTTCACTGGACTTTTCTTAAATTACATTCAGTAACTGAAGACGAAGCATCATCTGATGATTGGGCCGCTGATGAGACCTACTGGTCGGAACTCAGGTCTCCTGTGCACGACATTACTATTTTAACTGTCTGAGCTAAAGCCTAGGCACTAGCTCAGGGAGCAAACACAAGACGATGTTACTCACCACACGAGCATGGCTGACTCAACCATCTCCATTATTGATTACTTGACATGTCGGGTCGATGTAGGGTAGATGAAGGGTCGATGTAGGAGTGTATTGGGGATGATACAGAGATTGGATGAAGACTGTGTTTTGTATTCTTACAGCGTTTGAGGGTAGATGTAGGGTCGATGTTGGTTGGATGAAGGGTAGGGTAGGGTAGATGTAGGAGTGTATAGGGGATGAGACAGAGATTGGATGAAGACAGTGTTTTGTATTCTTACAGCGTTTGAGCTTGCAGTAGTCCCATGGGATAGAGGGGTCTGTAGTGTGACACCAGGGACCGTGTTTATCCTGGTCTGGATTCCTGCATAGGTTCCTCTCCAGACCCACACTGGATTCTCCACTGGAAAACACAACATATATGAGGACACATGCATAAGCACACACACAGAGACACATACTGTAGATACACATATACGGTATGTAGACACGCACACATACACATGGAAAATTCTGACGCCATAACTGCATTCAGGTTGGAAACTTTGACTCAGCTGTTACTTTTGGGGCAGTGAATCCTCAGAGTTCCAGCTATGCAGAGGCCTTACAAGGAAGCAAAGCAGTTTTGTGAAGAGTGCTCCGGGGAATATTAAAGTATGCAATCCCAGCAATCACAAGGAAGAAGCTACAGACTCAACTCAAAGATACAGTCCAAACACTGTAAACGTGGACTCACGATCTGGTCGTATACTTCACTGCACATAGACTAAACCGAGCCTAAACAGATGCCTTCGGTAGTCTTGTTGAAACAGCAATTCCAGTCCTTCAGTTTCATACATTCAAATAATTGGAATATCTTTAGATGTGATCAATTTGTTGGAGGGCTTGGATCAGGATTGACTGGTACCCTCAGACAAACACAATGTGAGGAGAGGGGGAAACCAATTTGTGTGAAGATAAGTGTGAAGATAATTTAACTTCCCCGGCCAATGTTAAACAAGCTGTAACCTTTACGCCATTTTTCTGCGCCGACCCTTTGACCTTGTGCGAGGGGCAGACTCGCTGGCTGCGGGCCCTGGAGGGAAGCTGATTGGCTTTGATCTGCCGGGCCGAGGAAGCACTTCCTGGGGTCACGGGTCAGCTCTGGCACATGTCCATCTGTCGCTGCCATTTTGGCTTTTAAATTCCTTTAAATGAAGTATTTCTAACAGCCAGGGCCAACGTTAGCTATGGTACTTTAGCATGGGGGGCACACGGATGTGGAGAGAGGGGCAGACTATGCGCCCCTCCAGGGTGGCTTGTTCTGGAAGTTCTGGAAGCACCGTAAGGCTTCCTCTCTATCAGCTAGAAAAATAATAGCAGGCCCAGAACTGACCCGGGTGGGGCCCCTGATTTCCTGTCGTTGTTTGTTTTCACGGCTTAAATTTATTCATTTAAAAGGGGATTTTCTCTAAGCAACGGGAAATACCTCATCAATAAACAGTTAATCGAAAAAGCCAGAGAATTTGAAAAAATGTCAACGAAACCTTCCCATACATTGCTTGAACCCATAGTTTTACTTTTTCTCATGTGAATATGGATTGAGAGGTAAGTTCCAGTTGTGTGTGGTTGGTAAGTGTGTGTAATGTATGAGGTTTACTGTACCTGTTGCTATGATTTGCCCACAGTCCGCAGGGAATTCCTGATCTGGTCTTGGATAAATTGCCTGTGTAATTCCCTCCATTGTCCCCATAACAATCTGGGACAGACAGAGATCGAGAGAAGGAGAAAATAAAACACGGAGTAGTCTTAAACCGACCCTATATGTGGTTTATTGAGATAACCATCTACAGTCTCTTTCGCTCTCTCCCACAGACACAAACGCATGCACACACACAGCTATACCCACAGTGTAGAACAAAACGTGTTGATTCAATGTACAATTGTTAGGCTACCAGCTGCATTAGGATTGTTAGTTTGGTCAACAGAAATGTTGTTGAGCAAAACTCACAATCCTATTGCAGCTGGTTGCCTTACAATTGTACATTGAATCAACATGTTTTTGTGTGCGTAGGTCCACCGAGACAACATTCTGATATTGATGCCATCTTTAAAAAAATCACGTTGAAACGGGCTTGATTTGTGGTTTGGATTTATTTAACATGTTGTGCCAATCTATAATTGGTGGTTCCCAAATGGAATAAAAGAGCCAGGAAGATTTCTCCCCCATATCGGCTGTTACTAAGCGGAACCAGAGGTACCTGTAGTGACCAAAGCATTCTCTTTTCCTCTAGAAAGCTCTTTTGAAAAGCAAAGCATAGACATGTATGAGTGAGCTAGAATTCCAGCAAACGTTGAATTGCTGTCTGACCATTTGTTGTTTCTTCTTGTAATTTGAGGAAAATGAATTTGTAGGGCAAAAAAAACTAAAAAAACATGCCCAAAAGAATGCCAGTCGTCTGTTTCAGTAAGACCACAGCTCTTTCTCAATATATTGCAGCTGAAGTTTAGAGGTCAATTGCAAACACAGTACATAGCAGCCATACATCCGATTACACCACATATCTAGTCATTCACATAGCATACAGTATATTGTTTAAACATCCGTACCATGCACATACAGTTGAAGTCGGAAGTTTACGTTTACTAGGGTTGGAGTCATTAAAACTCGTTTTTCAACCACTCCACAAATGTCTTGTTAACAAACTATAGTTTTGGCAAGTCGGTTAGGACATCTACTTTGTGCATGACAAGTAATTTTTCCAACAATTGTTTACAGACAGATTATTTCACTTATAATTCAATGCATCACAATTCCAGTGGGTCAGAGGTTTACATACACTAAGTTGACTGTGCCTTTAAACAGCTTGGAAAATTCCAGAAAATGGTGTCATGGCTTTAGAAGCTTCTGATAGGCTAATTTTGAGTCAATTGGAGGTGTACCTGTGGATATATTTCAAGCCCTACCTTCAAACTCAGTGCCTCTTTGCTTGACATAATGGAAAATCAAAAGAAATCAGCCAAGACCTCAGAAACAAAATGTAGACCTCCTCAAGTCTGGTTGATCCTTGGGAGCAATTTCCAAACGCCTGAATGTACCACGTTCATCTGTACAAAAAATGTTACGCAAGTATAAACACCATGAGACCAAGCAGCTGTCATACCACTCAGGAAGGAGACGCGTTCTGTCTCCTAGAGATGATGGTACTTTGGTACGAAAGGTGCAAATCAATCTCAGAACAACAGCAAAGGACCTTGTGAAGATGCTGGAGGAAACACAGGACTCGTTTTACTGTGGATATAGATCCTTTTGTACCTATCGACATAACCTGAAAGGCCGCTCGGCAAGGAAGAAGCCACTGCTCCAAAACCGCCATAAAAAAGTCAGACTACGGTTTCTAACTGCACATGGGGACAAAGATCATACTTTTTGGAGAAATGTCCTCTGTTCTGATGAAACAAAACAGAACTGTTTGGCCATAATCACCATCGTTATGTTTAGAGGAAAAAGGGGGAGACTTGCAAGCCGAAGAACACCATCCCAACCATGAAGCACGGGGGGTGGCAGCATCATGTTGTGGTGGTGCTTTGCTGCAGGAGAGACTGGTGCACTTCACAATATAGATGGTATCATGAGGGAGGATAATTATGTGGATATATTGAAGCAACATCTCAAGACATCAGTCAGGAAGTTAAAGCTTGGTCGCAAATGTGTCTTCCAAATGGACAATGACCCCAAAAATACTTCCAAAGCTGTGTCAAAATGGCTTAAGGACAACAAATTCAAGGTATTGGAATGGCCATCACAAAGCCCTGACCTCAATCCTATAGAAAATTTGTGGGCAGAACTGAAAAAGCTTGTGCGAGCAAGGAGGCCTACAAACCTGACTCAGTTACACCAGCTCTGTCAGGAGGAATGGGCCAAAATTCACCCAACTTATTGTGGGAAGCTTGTGGAAGGCTATCCGAAACGTTTAACCCAAGTTAAACAATTTAAAGGCAATGCTACCAAATACTACTTGAGTGTATGTAAACTTCTGACCCACCGGGAATGTGATGAAAGAAATAAAAGCTGAAGTAAATCAATCTCTGTCCTATTTTTCTGACATTTCACATTCTTAAAATAAAGTGGTGATCCTAACTGACCTAAGACAGGGATATTTTACAAGGACGAAATGTCAGGAATTGTGAAAAACGGAGTTTAAATGTATGTAAACTTCCGACTTCAAATGTATATACATTTTTTGCTGATTAATGTGTACATACTGCATGTGGATTTTTGTAAATTCAATATTATTATTAATGTAAATGTTGCTCTCTATTCAGTCTGTTTACTGTGGGAGAACCTTAACACAACATGTAATTCTGGGTGTACTAAGTGAATAAAAGTGGTGATGGATCTAATGTATTGCATGGGGCCAGTCTGCTGTGTGGTGTTGTGTCTCAGTAGAATCAATAATTGGCATGCTCAACACAATAGTCCTTCCATCAAAGTCTTTCGGTGCCGGGTTGGAGGAGCATGTGGAAAACAAAACTGTGTCTCACCTTCTGTGTCGATGTTCTCTGTCTCACACCGGGGTATATGGGTGCAGAAGGCTAGTCTCTGGTTAGGATCTGTAGTGAAGCACCATGGGATCTCTGCACCATCTGGGTTCCGACAGTAGTTCTCTCTCAGGTCTCTGTGATGTAAGAGAGAGATACGTACACACCGGTTAAATAGCTGCTTCCCACGTGGACATACTGTACGTAATAATATGACTGTATGTGTCCGTTTCCCTATATTTCTCGTACCAGTGACAGACACAAAAGAAACCCATGTGGGTATTGAATGACATCACTCACTTGCACTTGTAGTTCTGCGGGCTGTAGGTGTGGTTATGGGGGAACTGGGAGTCCCAGCGTTGACATGTGACGCCCGATGGGGTGACGCTCACAGTACCGTGGTAACTCTGTCCCTGCTCCCTGAAACACGACGATGTAGCATCCACATCAGAGTCATTACCTGGGTCTGAGACAAAGAGGGAGAGAAGAAGAAGGAAGTTGAGAGGGATGAAAACAGAGAGAGGGGGGTGGGTATAGGGACAAGAGAGAGAGAGAGAAAGAGGATTTAGGATGAGAGATGAGCGATAGATAAGATGATAGACAGAAAGAAGAATGTAGAATGTAAGAGGTTGACAGGGGAGAAACCAGACAGAGAAGGCAGGAGGGAGAGAGAGAGACCATACAGAGAAGACAGGAGGGGAGAGAGAGAACCAGACAGAGAAGGGGAGAGATGGAGAAACCAGACAGAGAAGGCAGGAGGGAGAGATGGAGAAACCAGACAGAGAAGACAGGAGGGAGAGATGGAGAAACCAGACAGAGAAGGCAGGAGGGAGAGATGGAGAAACCAGACAGAGAAGGCAGGAGGGAGAGAGAGAAACCAGACAGAGAAGGCAGGAGGGAGAGAGAGAAACCAGACAGAGAAACCAGACAGAGAAGACAGGAGGGAGAGAGAGAGAGAGAGAGAAACCAGACAGAGAAGACAGGAGGGAGAGATAGAAACCAGACAGAGAAGACAGGGGAGAGAGAGAGAAAACCAGACAGAGAAGACAGGAGGGAGAAGAGAGCGAGAAACCAGACAGAGAAGACAGGAGGGAGAGAGAGATAGAAACCAGACAGAGAAGACAGGAGGGAGAGATAGAAACCAGACAGAGAAGACAGGAGGGAGAGATAGAAACCAGACAGAGAAGACAGGAGGGAGAGATAGAAACCAGACAGAGAAGACAGGGGGAGAGAGAGAAACCAGACAGAGAAGACAGGGGGAGAGAGAGAACCCAGACAGAGAAGACAGGAGGGAGAGGGAGAAATCAGACATAGAAGACAGGAGGGAGAGAGAGAGAGAGACCAGACAGAAGGCAGCAGGGAGAGTAGAGAGAGAGACCAGACAGAGGAGGCAGAAGGGAGAGAGAGAAACCAGACAGAGAAGAATGAGGGAGAGAGATGGAAAAACCAGACAGAGAATACAGGAGGGAGAGAGAGAAACCAGACAGAGAAGGCAGGAGCGAGAGAGAGAAACCAGACAGAGAAGGCAGGAGCGAGAGAGAGAAACCAGACCGAGGAGACAGGAGGGAGAGAGAGAAACCAGACAGAGAAGACAGGAGAGAGAGAAACCAGACAGAGAGGCAGCAGGAGAGAGAGACCAGACGAGAGGGCAGAAGGGAGAGAGAGACCAACAGAGAAGACAGGAGGGAGAGAGAGAATCCAGACAGAGAAGACAGGAGGGAGAGAGATGAGAAACCAGACAGAGAGGCAGAGGGAGAGAGAGACCACCAGACAGAGAAGACAGGAGGGAGAGAGAGAAACAGACAGAGTAGGCAGCAGGAGAGAGAGAGAAACCAGACAAAGAAGGCAGCAGGGAGAGAGAGAGAAACCAGACAGAGAAGGCAGGAGGGGACAGAGAGAGGCAGGAAGGAGGGATAAAGGAAAAGAGGGAGAGAGGGAAAAGAAAGATGAATCTCAGAGAATGGGTCATGTTTAGCCTAGAGACAAATGATCATAAACAGTCAATACAGATGTAGGATCTTAATTTGAACAGCATTATCGAAGCAAATAATCCTGTTTTAGTCCATAATGTTGCTTGATCGGTGGTTAGGCTATTAGCTGGGTAAACGTTTGCTAGATGAAAAGTGCAATACTATTAATATACTGTGTGTGCAAGATTTCATTGAACTTTGTTACAGTTTGTTACGGTGCAGGAAAATGCAGAGGTTTGTGATTTACATAAGTAAAATAAGCGTGATCAAATTAACAGCCTACATCTGTAGTACTGTATGGTCTAATCTGTCTATTTATCCAAAACNTTTGTATGTATGTGTGTGTTTTCAGATGGCTTCCTGAAATTCCCCCAAGCAGCTGATTGGTCGGCCCCCATTGCTAATGGAGAGCTGACCCGCCCCCTCGGCAGGAAACAGCAGTCTTCAAATACAGACTCCTTCTGAAGCAATATAAGGCCGTGTTCTTTTGCTCAGAAGAGAGATGATTGCTGAGAGAATAGAGCTGAGGGAGAGGATTGTGTCTGGTGTTGATTGTGTCCTGTGTTGATTGTGTCCTGTGTTGATTGTGTCCTGTGTTGATTGTGTCCTGTGTTGATTGTGTCCTGTGTTGATTGTGACCTGTGTTGATTGTGTCCTGTGTTGATTATGTCATGTGTTGATTGTTGCTGGGGAGCTGATGGGTAAATTCTGTGTTAGTTGTTGCTCAGTGTTTGGTTAAGTATTGTGTAGCTGCTGATTCTGAGGTATGTGTGTGCCAATAGGATGCAGCGGTTTGATTATTGAAATTGTTTTTGTTCCCAGGGGGGAAGGGGAAGGCACCTTGAGAGTGCTTAGGCAAGAGGCTCGAGGGCATACATATACCCGTAGTGTATATACTCGGTCTATGCACACTAGGTAAGACCTGGGCGGACCACCCCCTGTAATTTGGCTTAGTGCACCAGGTGGTGCTAGTTAGGGAAGTCGTGGGTAGGCAGGTAAGGTAGGAGAGGGAAGTTGTGGGTAGGCAGGTAAGGTAGGAGAGGGAAGTTGTGGGTAGGCAGGTAAGGTAGGAGAGGGGGGCTTTGACATTTACTTTCTTTGCTTTGGTTCCGTCCAGCCCCTTTTCCCAAAAAATCCGTGTGATGGAATAAATTCCCTGTAAATGGTACCGATCTCTGCCTTTGTCATCCTTACTCGCACCTACAGTCCCATACCTCTTTCACTCCACGGAGAGTTGAGTTGTAGCAGGGTGTTGCGTTCCCTCTTCCTAGAGGCGTACGTAACACTCATGGAACTAAGATCATTGCTGTGTTGATGTCCCATAAGATTGATTGAACAACACAGAGTTATGAGTGTGGCTAGACTTTTCACTGGACTTTTCTTAAATTACATTCAGTAACTGAAGACGAAGCATCATCTGATGATTGGGCCGCTGATGAGACCTACTGGTCGGAACTCAGGTCTCCTGTGCACGACATTACTATTTTAACTGTCTGAGCTAAAGCCTAGGCACTAGCTCAGGGAGCAAACACAAGACGATGTTACTCACCACACGAGCATGGCTGACTCAACCATCTCCATTATTGATTACTTGACATGGGTCGATGTAGGGTAGATGAAGGGTCGATGTAGGAGTGTATTGGGGATGATACAGAGATTGGATGAAGACTGTGTTTTGTATTCTTACAGCGTTTGAGGGTAGATGTAGGGTCGATGTTGGTTGGATGAAGGGTAGGGTAGGGTAGATGTAGGAGTGTATAGGGGATGAGACAGAGATTGGATGAATAGACAGTGTTTTGTATTCTTACAGCGTTTGAGCTTGCATAGTCCCATGGGATAGAGGGGTCTGGATAGTGTGACACCAGGGACCGTGTTTATCCTGGTCTGGATTCCTGCATAGGTTCCTCTCCAGACCCACACTGGATTCTCCACTGGAAAACACAACATATATGAGGACCATGCATAAGCACACACACAGAGACACATACTGTAGATACACATATACGGTATGTAGACACGCACACATACACATGGAAAATTCTGACGCCATAACTGCATTCAGGTTGGAAACTTTGACTCAGCTGTTACTTTTGGGGCAGTGAATCCTCAGAGTTCCAGCTATGCAGAGGCCTTACAAGGAAGCAAAGCAGTTTTGTGAAGAGTGCTCCGGGGAATATTAAAGTATGCAATCCCAGCAATCACAAGGAAGAAGCTACAGACTCAACTCCAAGATACAGTCCAAACACTGTAAACGTGGACTCACGATCTGGTCGTATACTTCACTGCACATAGACTAAACCGAGCCTAAACAGATGCCTTCGGTAGTCTTGTTGAAACAGCAATTCCAGTCCTTCAGTTTCATACATTCAAATAATTGGAATATCTTTAGATGTGATCAATTGTTGGAGGGCTTGGATCAGGATTGACTGGTACCCTCAGACAAACACAATGTGAGGAGAGGGGGAAACCAATTTGTGTGAAGATAAGTGTGAAGATAATTTAACTTCCCCGGCCAATGTTAAACAAGCTGTAACCTTTACGCCATTTTTCTGCGCCGACCCTTTGACCTTGTGCGAGGGGCAGACTCGCTGGCTGCGGGCCCTGGAGGGAAGCTGATTGGCTTTGATCTGCCGGGCCGAGGAAGCACTTCCTGGGGTCACGGGTCAGCTCTGGCACATGTCCATCTGTCGCTGCCATTTTGGCTTTTAAATTCCTTTAAATGAAGTATTTCTAACAGCCAGGGCCAACGTTAGCTATGGTACTTTAGCATGGGGGGCACACGGATGTGGAGAGAGGGGCAGACTATGCGCCCCTCCAGGGTGGCTTGTTCTGGAAGTTCTGGAAGCACCGTAAGGCTTCCTCTCTATCAGCTAGAAAAATAATAGCAGGCCCAGAACTGACCCGGGTGGGGCCCCTGATTTCCTGTCGTTGTTTGTTTTCACGGCTTAAATTTATTCATTTAAAAGGGGATTTTCTCTAAGCAACGGGAAATACCTCATCAATAAACAGTTAATCGAAAAAGCCAGAGAATTTGAAAAAATGTCAACGAAACCTTCCCATACATTGCTTGAACCCATAGTTTTACTTTTTCTCATGTGAATATGGATTGAGAGGTAAGTTCCAGTTGTGTGTGGTTGGTAAGTGTGTGTAATGTATGAGGTTTACTGTACCTGTTGCTATGATTTGCCCACAGTCCGCAGGGAATTCCTGATCTGGTCTTGGATAAATTGCCTGTGTAATTCCCTCCATTGTCCCCATAACAATCTGGGACAGACAGAGATCGAGAGAAGGAGAAATAAAACACGGAGTAGTCTTAAACCGACCCTATATGTGGTTTATTGAGATAACCATCTACAGTCTCTTTCGCTCTCTCCCACAGACACAAACGCATGCACACACACAGCTATACCCACAGTGTAGAACAAAACGTGTTGATTCAATGTACAATTGTTAGGCTACCAGCTGCATTAGGATTGTTAGTTTGGTCAACAGAAATGTTGTTGAGCAAAACTCACAATCCTATTGCAGCTGGTTGCCTTACAATTGTACATTGAATCAACATGTTTTTGTGTGCGTAGGTCCACCGAGACAACATTCTGATATTGATGCCATCTTTAAAAAAATCACGTTGAAACGGGCTTGATTTGTGGTTTGGATTTATTTAACATGTTGTGCCAATCTATAATTGGTGGTTCCCAAATGGAATAAAAGAGCCAGGAAGATTTCTCCCCCATATCGGCTGTTACTAAGCGGAACCAGAGGTACCTGTAGTGACCAAAGCATTCTCTTTTCCTCTAGAAAGCTCTTTTGAAAAGCAAAGCATAGACATGTATGAGTGAGCTAGAATTCCAGCAAACGTTGAATTGCTGTCTGACCATTGTTGTTTCTTCTTGTAATTTGAGGAAAATGAATTTGTAGGGCAAAAAAAACTAAAAAAACATGCCCAAAAGAATGCCAGTCGTCTGTTTCAGTAAGACCACAGCTCTTTCTCAATATATTGCAGCTGAAGTTTAGAGGTCAATTGCAAACACAGTACATAGCAGCCATACATCCGATTACACCACATATCTAGTCATTCACATAGCATACAGTATATTGTTTAAACATCCGTACCATGCACATACAGTTGAAGTCGGAAGTTTACGTTTACTAGGGTTGGAGTCATTAAAACTCGTTTTTCAACCACTCCACAAATGTCTTGTTAACAAACTATAGTTTTGGCAAGTCGGTTAGGACATCTACTTTGTGCATGACAAGTAATTTTTCCAACAATTGTTTACAGACAGATTATTTCACTTATAATTCAATGCATCACAATTCCAGTGGGTCAGAGGTTTACATACACTAAGTTGACTGTGCCTTTAAACAGCTTGGAAAATTCCAGAAAATGGTGTCATGGCTTTAGAAGCTTCTGATAGGCTAATTTTGAGTCAATTGGAGGTGTACCTGTGGATATATTTCAAGCCCTACCTTCAAACTCAGTGCCTCTTTGCTTGACATAATGGAAAATCAAAAGAAATCAGCCAAGACCTCAGAAACAAAATGTAGACCTCCTCAAGTCTGGTTGATCCTTGGGAGCAATTTCCAAACGCCTGAATGTACCACGTTCATCTGTACAAAAAATGTTACGCAAGTATAAACACCATGAGACCAAGCAGCTGTCATACCACTCAGGAAGGAGACGCGTTCTGTCTCCTAGAGATGATGGTACTTTGGTACGAAAGGTGCAAATCAATCTCAGAACAACAGCAAAGGACCTTGTGAAGATGCTGGAGGAAACACAGGACTCGTTTTACTGTGGATATAGATCCTTTTGTACCTATCGACATAACCTGAAAGGCCGCTCGGCAAGGAAGAAGCCACTGCTCCAAAACCGCCATAAAAAAGTCAGACTACGGTTTCTAACTGCACATGGGGACAAAGATCATACTTTTTGGAGAAATGTCCTCTGTTCTGATGAAACAAAACAGAACTGTTTGGCCATAATCACCATCGTTATGTTTAGAGGAAAAAGGGGGAGACTTGCAAGCCGAAGAACACCATCCCAACCATGAAGCACGGGGGTGGCAGCATCATGTTGTGGTGGTGCTTTGCTGCAGGAGAGACTGGTGCACTTCACAATATAGATGGTATCATGAGGGAGGATAATTATGTGGATATATTGAAGCAACATCTCAAGACATCAGTCAGGAAGTTAAAGCTTGGTCGCAAATGTGTCTTCCAAATGGACAATGACCCCAAAAATACTTCCAAAGCTGTGTCAAAATGGCTTAAGGACAACAAATTCAAGGTATTGGAATGGCCATCACAAAGCCCTGACCTCAATCCTATAGAAAATTTGTGGGCAGAACTGAAAAAGCTTGTGCGAGCAAGGAGGCCTACAAACCTGACTCAGTTACACCAGCTCTGTCAGGAGGAATGGGCCAAAATTCACCCAACTTATTGTGGGAAGCTTGTGGAAGGCTATCCGAAACGTTTAACCCAAGTTAAACAATTTAAAGGCAATGCTACCAAATACTACTTGAGTGTATGTAAACTTCTGACCCACCGGGAATGTGATGAAAGAAATAAAAGCTGAAGTAAATCAATCTCTGTCCTATTTTTCTGACATTTCACATTCTTAAAATAAAGTGGTGATCCTAACTGACCTAAGACAGGGATATTTTACAAGGACGAAATGTCAGGAATTGTGAAAAACGGAGTTTAAATGTATGTAAACTTCCGACTTCAAATGTATATACATTTTTTGCTGATTAATGTGTACATACTGCATGTGGATTTTTGTAAATTCAATATTATTATTAATGTAAATGTTGCTCTCTATTCAGTCTGTTTACTGTGGGAGAACCTTAACACAACATGTAATTCTGGGTGTACTAAGTGAATAAAAGTGGTGATGGATCTAATGTATTGCATGGGGCCAGTCTGCTGTGTGGTGTTGTGTCTCAGTAGAATCAATAATTGGCATGCTCAACACAATAGTCCTTCCATCAAAGTCTTTCGGTGCCGGGTTGGAGGAGCATGTGGAAAACAAAACTGTGTCTCACCTTCTGTGTCGATGTTCTCTGTCTCACACCGGGGTATATGGGTGCAGAAGGCTAGTCTCTGGTTAGGATCTGTAGTGAAGCACCATGGGATCTCTGCACCATCTGGGTTCCGACAGTAGTTCTCTCTCAGGTCTCTGTGATGTAAGAGAGAGATACGTACACACCGGTTAAATAGCTGCTTCCCACGTGGACATACTGTACGTAATAATATGACTGTATGTGTCCGTTTCCCTATATTTCTCGTACCAGTGACAGACACAAAAGAAAACCCATGTGGGTATTGAATGACATCACTCACTTGCACTTGTAGTTCTGCGGGCTGTAGGTGTGGTTATGGGGGAACTGGGAGTCCCAGCGTTGACATGTGACGCCCGATGGGGTGACGCTCACAGTACCGTGGTAACTCTGTCCCTGCTCCCTGAAACACGACGATGTAGCATCCACATCAGAGTCATTACCTGGGTCTGAGACAAAGAGGGAGAGAAGAAGAAGGAAGTTGAGAGGGATGAAAACAGAGAGAGGGGGGTGGGTATAGGGACAAGAGAGAGAGAGAGAAAGAGGATTTAGGATGAGAGATGAGCGATAGATAAGATGATAGACAGAAAGAAGAATGTAGAATGTAAAGAGGTTGACAGGGGAGAAACCAGACAGAGAAGGCAGGAGGGAGAGAGAGAGACCATACAGAGAAGACAGGAGGGGGAGAGAGAAACCAGACAGAGAAGGGGAGAGATGGAGAAACCAGACAGAGAAGGCAGGAGGGAGAGATGGAGAAACCAGACAGAGAAGACAGGAGGGAGAGATGGAGAAACCAGACAGAGAAGGCAGGAGGGAGAGATGGAGAAACCAGACAGAGAAGGCAGGAGGGAGAGAGAGAAACCAGACAGAGAAGGCAGGAGGGAGAGAGAGAAACCAGACAGAGAAACCAGACAGAGAAGACAGGAGGGAGAGAGAGAGAGAGAGAGAAACCAGACAGAGAAGACAGGAGGGAGAGATAGAAACCAGACAGAGAAGACAGGGGAGAGAGAGAGAAACCAGACAGAGAAGACAGGAGGGAGAGAGAGCGAGAAACCAGACAGAGAAGACAGGAGGGAGAGAGAGATAGAAACCAGACAGAGAAGACAGGAGGGAGAGATAGAAACCAGACAGAGAAGACAGGAGGGAGAGATAGAAACCAGACAGAGAAGACAGGAGGGAGAGATAGAAACCAGACAGAGAAGACAGGGGGAGAGAGAGAAACCAGACAGAGAAGACAGGGGGAGAGAGAGAAACCAGACAGAGAAGACAGGAGGGAGAGGGAGAAATCAGACATAGAAGACAGGAGGGAGAGAGAGAGAGAGACCAGACAGAAGGCAGCAGGGAGAGAGAGAGAGAGACCAGACAGAGGAGGCAGAAGGGAGAGAGAGAAACCAGACAGAGAAGACATGAGGGAGAGAGATGGAAAAACCAGACAGAGAATACAGGAGGGAGAGAGAGAAACCAGACAGAGAAGGCAGGAGCGAGAGAGAGAAACCAGACAGAGAAGGCAGGAGCGAGAGAGAGAAACCAGACAGAGGAGACAGGAGGGAGAGAGAGAAACCAGACAGAGAAGACAGGAGAGAGAGAAACCAGACAGAGAGGCAGCAGGGAGAGAGAGAGACCAGACAGAGAGGGCAGAAGGGAGAGAGAGACCAAACAGAGAAGACAGGAGGGAGAGAGAGAATCCAGACAGAGAAGACAGGAGGGAGAGAGATGGAGAAACCAGACAGAGAGGCAGGAGGGAGAGAGAGACACCAGACAGAGAAGACAGGAGGGAGAGAGAGAAACCAGACAGAGTAGGCAGCAGGGAGAGAGAGAGAAACCAGACAAAGAAGGCAGCAGGGAGAGAGAGAGAAACCAGACAGAGAAGGCAGGAGGGACAGAGAGAGGCAGGAAGGAGGGATAAAGAAAAGAGGGAGAGAGGGAAAAGAAAGATGAATCTCAGAGAATGGGTCATGTTTAGCCTAGAGACAAATGATCATAAACAGTCAATACAGATGTAGGATCTTAATTTGAACAGCATTATCGAAGCAAAATAATCCTGTTTAGTCCATAATGTTGCTTGATCGGTGGTTAGGCTATTAGCTGGGTAAACGTTTGCTAGATGAAAAGTGCAATACTATTAATATACTGTGTGTGCAAGATTTCATTGAACTTTGTTACAGTTTGTTACGGTGCAGGAAAATGCAGAGGTTTGTGATTTACATAAGTAAAATAAGCGTGATCAAATTAACAGCCTACATCTGTAGTACTGTATGGTCTATAATCTGTCTATTTATCCAAAACAGTGGTGCCCCACCACGAGACATACCGAAACCAACACTACAACAGACCACAGACTGACATTATGAGGCTAATGGGAATGGGCTGTAGCCAACTCTTCTATCTCTGTCATGCCATTCAATAAACGAACACATAGAGTACTAGTCTAATTGCACAAACAGACTGGACAGCCAGGGTAGGTTATAGGGTATTGGGTATCACATATCTGAGTGTCAGGACAAAGTGGTTATAAAAACAGATTAAGAATATCTGACAATCTGAGTTTCTGATATCCAACAGATTTTTGGGAGAGTTTAGACAGGTTTAATTTGGGTATCTAATATCTTTATCCGTTAAGTACTAAAATACTTAAGTACTTTTCAAACATAGCTCTCAAAGCTCTACAAAAGGCTACAAAAAGGGAATATCTACTATCTAGCATCTGCGAATCCCCTCTATCCTATACTGTACTGGCCTCATTCATGGTGTACAGTGTACCATACCAGGTTTTGGCAGGAGGAACATGCATGTGTGAGTTGAGCCTAGCTAGATCCTTATTGCTTGGGTAGCTTGGCCTCTTACATGTGTGACTGTAAGGGTGGGTTACTATAACGAAGGGCTGATGGATGTGGTACTCACCGCCAAGCCAAACAACCCTGCATCCAGCCTGCTTAACAAGGCTTCCTGGCCCTCTGGCCTCCAAAAAACCATCTCAAAAAATCTCTGAACTTTTTCATGTTACAGTGTACAGGGACGGATTTGTCGGAATTTCTGCAACCCCTCCGGATGTGGGATTTGTGCTTCTATACTGTTTGAGAAATGACCCGCGAACAGAAAAAAAGGAAGGGAATGTTTGGAGAGGAGGACAGAAGGAGGATGTTCTTTTGGCTTGATGTAATGCATGCCGGCATCTAACGTCGGGTCACCTTTGTTATCTACAGGTTAGGCAGCGCAGAATCCATCTGGACAAATGATTTTTTACTCCCTGGTTGTAAATCACGGCCCTCAGCCGGGCGGAGCCGTGGGCTCAAGGTCAGTGTTGAACATCCCTTTGGATGAAGAATATCAAACTGTCTAAAAGTGGTTTCTATCCTCTTTCTCATCACACACACACACACACACACACACACACACACACACACACACACACACACACACACACACACACACACACACACACACACACACACACACACACACACAGAGGATGTCATGTCACGCACATGCAAGTATGCAGGCACACACACAAACAGCCAACCCCCTAACACACTAGCACGCCCTCTCATCCCCCCCATCTAGTCAAGTCCTCAGTTGTAGTGCCAGGGTTTCAGTGGACCTTGCCTTCTACAACACTTCTGACAATCTGTTATGGTTTCAGCATCCATGGTGTTACAACTGTGGCGCCTGTGTGTTCTATTGATAACGATGACGAACATTACTCCCAGTGCCTCCCAATCTATTGGAACTATCTGTGTCAGTAACTATTGAGCCATTTTGGCTACCCCCCTACAGTTAATATATTTCATAAGGGTGAATCATAATTTCCACTTAAAGTGACATTTCTAGTTAGTCTTCCATTGACATCAATGCATGACTAAGGATGAGTTTACACAAGCAACCCAATTGTGATCTTTTGCCCAATTATTGGCAAAAGGAGCTGATCTGACTGGTGAAAACACCAATTAGTGGAAAAGGATCAGAATTAAGCTGCCTGTGTAAACCCAGCCTTAGTAAAAATTTGAAGTGGAAGTTTTAAACCTTCAAACTCTCCCTCCCCTGCAGTTGACAAATACAGCCCACTTGTCCTCACTCTGATGTAAATAGCTTTCAGCTTAGAGACACATGAAACACTAAATATCCCAAACAAAGCCTCTCCCTGTCTCCTTTGGAAGGCTCCTATACGTATCTCGTTATCCCCCCAAACCACCATTGTGGCCCCTCTACCAAAAAAAACGTTGGCACTCTCAAAACCACAACTCGGACCTCCCTAAAACCACCACTTCAATCACAGTGGTTGCCCTCGCAAAAGAGGTTTCTAACCTCAAGGCTCTTTCCTGGTTAAATAAAGTTAGAAAGCCCCTCTACAGACTCAGTGTGGTCCACTCTCTTCCCCTCTGATCACAGTAGAATCCCCATACAGATAAATACATCGAAATATTGAAGAGTTCTATTGAATTCTGTGGGAGTCTCGTATTCTATTCCACTGCTAGGAAGGACTAAATGGGGAGATTATGGTTTGTTTAGTGAAGTTGTATGGGCATATATACAGTGAGGGAAAAAAGTATTTGATCCCCTGCTGATTTTGTACGTTTGCCCACTGACAAAGATATGATCAGTCTATCATTTTAATGGTAGGTTTATTTGAACAGTGAGAGACAGAATAACAACAAGAAAATCCAGAAAACGCATGTAAAAAATGTTAGAAATTGATTTGCATTTTAATGAGGGAAATAAGTATTTGACCCCCTCTCAATCAGAATGATTTCTGGCTCCCAGGTGTCTTTTATACAGGTAACGAGCTGAGATTAGGAGCGCACAAGGGAGTGCTCCTAATCTCAGTTTGTTACCTGTATAAAAGACACCTGTCCACAGAAGCAATCAATCAATCAGATTCCAAACTCTCCACCATGGCCAAGACCAAAGAGCTCTCCAAGGATGTCAGGGACAAGATTGTAGGCTGGAATGGGCTACAAGACAACAGTTGGTGCGATTATTCGCAAATGGAAGAAACACAAAAGAACTGTCAATCTCCCTCGGCCTGGGGCTCCATGCAACCTTGTGGAGTTGCAATGATCATGAGAACGGTAAGGAATCAGCCCAGAACTACATGGGAGGATCTTGTCAATGATCTCAAGGCAGCTGGGACCATAGTCACCAAGAAAACAATTGGTAACACACTACGCCGTGAAGGAGGGAAATCCTGCAGTGCCCGCAAGGCCCCCCTGCTCAAGAAAGCACATATACATGCCCGTCTGAAATTTGCCAATGAACATCTGAATGATTCAGAGGACAACTGGGTGAAAGTGTTGTGGTCAGATGAGACCAAAATGTAGCTCTTTGGCATCAACTCAACTCGCCGTGTTTGGAGGAGGAGGAATGCTGCCTATGACCCCAAGAACACTTTTATTTATTTTATTTTTATTTTACCTTTATTTTACTAGGCAAGTCAGTTAAGAACAAATTCTTATTTTCAATGATGGCCTAGTGGGTTAACTGCCTGTTCAGGGGCAGAACGACAGATTTGTACCTTGTCAGCTCGGGGATTCGAACTTGCAACCTTTCGGTTACTAGTCCAATGCTCTAACCACTAGGCTACCCTGCCGCCCCAACACCATCTCCACCATCAAACATGGAGGTCGAAACATTATGCTTTGGGGGTGTTTTTCTGCTAAGGGGACAGGACAACTTCACCGCATCAAAGGGACGATGGACGGGGCCATGTGCCGTCAAATCTTGGGTGAGAACCTCCTTCCCTCAGCCAGGGCATTGAAAATGGGTCGTGGAATGGGTATTCCAGCATGACAATGACCCAAAACACACGGCCAAGGCAACAACGGAGTGGCTCAAGAAAAAGCACATTAAGGTCCTGGAGTGGCCTAGTCAGTCTCCAGACCTTAATCCCATAGAAAATCTGTGGAGGGAACTGAAGGTTCGAGTCACCAAACGTCAGCCTCGAAACCTTAATGACTTGGAGGAGTGGGACAAAATCCCTCCTGAGATGTGTGCAAACCTGGTGGCCAACTACAAGAAACATCTGACCTCTTTGATTGCCAACAAGGGTTTTGCCACCAAGTACTAAGTCATGTTTTGCAGAGGGGTCAAATACTTATTTCCCTCATTAAAATGCAAATCAATTTTTAACATTTTTGACTTGTGTTTTTCTGGATTTTTGTTTCTCACTGTTCAAATAAACCTACCATTAAAATTATAGACTGATCATTTCTTTGTCAGTGAGTAAACGTACAAAATCAGCAGGGGATCAAATACTTTTTTCCTTCACTGTAGTTTATTGAAAGGGAATAGGGAATGTGTGTGAGAGAATGGTGAAGTATTGGGAGGGACAGGGGGGCCCTCTCTCATAGAGGGAGCTGTGACATCGCATTAATGAGGATCCGGACGAGGTGTGTGTGTGTGTGTGTAGGAAAATGTGTACCATCCACTATTCTTCTTTACTATGTGAGTGCTTCCTGCTCCACCTTGACCCAACACAACACAATTACAACCCAACAGAACACAACACAACAGAACAATATGCTGAGACCACAAAACCAGACTGATTATCTAACATGTCTGTCCTTCCACACTCTAAGCGTTGGTATGCTATACCAGTATCATTAGACAGTTTTCACTATTTGGGATAAAGAGGAAGACAGTAGAAAGTGCACACACTCACCACACACACTGATGTTGCAGTACTCCCAGGGTGTTTGTGGGTCCATGGTGTAACACCACGGACGCAAACGGTTGTCCGGATTCCGACAGTAGTTGTCATTCAGCCCTTTATCAGGGTACCTGTGAAGAAAGACAGGAAAAAATATGAAAGAGACAGAGACAGAGAGAGTTATGCTACATGGGTTCATCACCCGTGTATTAGGATAGAGGGAGCGTTTGTGCAGCTGTGTAGGGTGTGTGTAGAACTTGATGAGGGACTGCAGTGCGGTTGGTCTGAGTATACATTCATCCACAGACCTTCACCACATTCACTGCATACAGAAGGTTGACTAACTAACAGCAGTGGGCTAATCCAAAGATCACAAACAATTTACTTTGAAGTAATAAAAAGGAGTAATTCATTTAAAAGTAAGTAACGTTAGCCATAACTTACTGTGCTATAAATACATAAGGCTATGGGTTTCCTTACTCACTTTTTAGGTTGGTAGGGGTGTCTGTGGGGCTTGGATGAATCCCATCTCTGACACTCCTTCCCACTCTCTGTGTGATCCATCGGCCCTTTGTAGTCTTCCCCGTTACACCTCATACACTCCACTGCAAACGCAAAAACAACATTAGCACAACCTTCCCACAATGGCATAGAACATATTTTGACACTATATTATAAAGGGAAACACGATTAAAGATGACTAAATAACAGTCTGACTTATCTTATTGTAAAGTTGATCACTTTAATAATGTTAGCACCATGCTTATCTCTCTTTGTACAATATTCAATGAGAACTAAGATACTAGCATACTAAACATTTCTTGACACGGTAGTGAATTGGTATTCCCTGGTGCGTCAAAAACAACATTCTTGTTCGGCTACAAGAGCACAAGATATGTTTTTCTAGGTTGTTATCGGGATAACAGAGGGTTGTTATCAGACTGTAGTGGTACACTATTAGAAGGCAGAGTACAGTTGAAAAAAACCTTCCAAAAACATGGCTGCTTTTCGACAACAAATCAGCTTCACTCCAGTAAATGACATATCATTGACATTTTAAAGATGTCTATGTTGGGCAAACCAAAGGGCCATTTTTCCAAGCACAGATTAAGCCTAGTCCTAGACTAAAGATAATCTCAATTGAAAGTGCTCTTAAATCCAGCACTAGGCTTAACCTGTGTCTGGGAAACTGGCCCCAACGTGTAATTGGACTCTTCTGGTTGAGGTGTTACCTTGGGAGCACTGAGGCAGGCCACACTCTTGGTGCCTGACCTCTGGGTCTGTAGTGAAACACCAGGGTCCACTGCTCTCGTTCTTGGGGTTACGGCAGAAGTTCCCGTTCAGGTCCTTCTTGCCTAGTCTCGCCGGCTGGAAGCTGTGGGAAAGTGTGGAGAAAAACACTACTAAGCATAAAGTGGGAATGACCAAATGTGTGTGACAAGCACGAGTTTCTGTTTTAGGACTCAAAGTTGTAGAACTTCATTTTGTTTAAGATGGGATTTCTGTAGTTTCTCTTAGATATTGACGTGAATTGGGAGCCCTTAGCTCCGAAGGCTAGCACGCTAAAAACTGAGCCAAAAACAAAGACAGTTGGTAGAGTCGCAATATGCTAACTTAGCTACATTGCTACATTATCTTGGACCATAGTAATATAGACAAAGTGTAATAAAAATGGATAGAAAATGGAAAATATTATCTTCTAGTACATCCTCCCTTCACACTCAGGCTAATCTACCAGTAAATGCTTCCAGTCTGACCTGTAAATCAGCCAGTTACTGCTACACATGCACAGTCTCACAACATGGATTTCACCACACAACTATGAATCAGAAACAGCAGCTCAAGCATTTCTTGTTTTCGCCAACTTCGCAAATTGAAACATAATCTATTTCTTCTGCATTGTACACTGCTCAACAAAAATAAAGGGAACACTAAACTAACACATCCTAGATCTGAATTAATGAAATATTCTTGTTAAATAGTTTTTTCTTTACATAGTTGAATGTGCTGACAACAAAATCACACAAAAATTATCAATGGAAATCAAATGTATCAACCCATGGAGGTCTGGATTTGGAGTCACACTCAAAATTAAAGTGGAAAACCACACTACAGGCTGATCCAACTTTTATGTAATGTCCTTAAAACAAGTCAAAATGAGGCTCAGTAGTGTGTGTGGCCTCCACGTGCCTGTATGACCTCCCTACAACGCCTGGGCATGCTCCTGATGAGGTGGCAGATGGTCTCCCGAGGGATCTCCTCCCAGAGCTGGACTAAAGCATCCGCCAACTCCTGGACAGTCTGTGGTGCAACGTGGTGTTGGTGGATGGAGCGAGACATGATGTCCCAGATGTGCTCAATTGGATTCAGGTCTGGGGAACGGGCGGGCCAGTCGATAGCATCAATGCCTTCCTCTTGCAGGAACTGTTGACACACTCCAGCCACATGAGGTCTAGCATTGTCTTGCATTAGGAGGAACCCAGGGCCAACCGCACCAGAATATGGTCTCACAAGGGGTCTGAGGATCTCATCTCGGTACCTAATGGCAGTCAGGCTACCTCTGGTGAGCACATGGAGGGCTGTGCGGCCCCCCAAAGAAATGCCACCCCACACCATGACTGACCCACCGCCAAACCGGTCATGCTTGAGGATGTTGCAGGCAGCAGAACGTTCTCCACGGCGTCTCCAGACTGTCACGTCTGTCACATGTGCTCAGTGTGAACCTGCTTTCCTCTGTGAAGAGCACAGGGCGCCAGTGGCGAATTTGCCAATCTTGGTGTTCTCTGGCAAATGCCAAATGTCTTGCACAGTGTTGGGCTGTAAGCACAACCCCCACATGTGGACGTCGGGCCCTCATACCACCCTCATGGAGTCTGTTTCACATGCACATTTGTGGCCTGCTGGAGGTAATTTTGCAGGGCTCTGGCAGTGCTCCTCCTGCTCCTCCTTGCACAAAGGCGGAGGTACAGGTCCTGCTGCTGGGATGTTGCCCTCCTACGGCCTCCTCCACGTCTCCTGATGTACTGGCCTGTCTCCTGGTAGCGCCTCCATGCTCTGGACACTACGCTGACAGACACAGCAAACGTTCTTGCCACAGCTCGCATTGATGTGCCATCCTGGATGAGCTGCACTACCTGAGCCAATTGTGTGGGTTGTAGACTCCGTCTCATGCTACTACTAGAGTGAAAGCACCGCCAGCATTCAAAAGTGACCAAAACATCAGCCAGGAAGCATAGGAACTGAGAAGTGGTCTGTGATTATCACCTGCAGAACCACTCCTTTATTGGGGGTGTCCTGCTAATTGCCTATAATTTCCACCTGTTGTCTATTCCATTTTCACAACAGCATGTGAAATTTATTGTCAATCAGTGTTGCTTCCTAAGTGGACAGTTTGATTTCACAGAAGTGTGATTGACTTGGAGTTACATTGTGTTGTTTAAGTGTTCCCTTTATTTTTTTGAGCAGTGTACATTAGTTCAGCGGAAGGGTCAGGGGAGACACACATGGACACACACACACACCTTTTGGGAGTAAAATCACCATGTGAAGCATATAGCCTGTAACAATGGGGCCATGCCAGATAAATGGACACTGTAATATTCATCTTCTGAAAAGCTGGCTTTTAAAAACCTCCGTATTCAGCCCTACCACAGCCCCTGCCTTCCCACCAACTGAGAGAGAGGGGAAAGGAGAGAGAGAGAGAGAGAGAGCGAGAGAGAGAGGGAGAAAGAGAGAAAAAAATATAGAGAAACAGATGGATAATGGAGGGAAAGAAAGAGAATGAAACAGATGAGGCTATATTCGGCATTGTCTCAGGATGGTAAGTTGGTGGTTAAAGATATCCCTCTAGTGGTGTGGGGGCTGTGCTTTGGCAAAGTGGGTGGTGTTATATCCTTCCTGTTTGGCCCTGTCTGGCGGTATCATTGGATGGGGCCACAGTGTCTCCTGACCCCTCCTGTCTCAGCCTCCATTATTTATGCTGCAGTAGTTTATGTGTCGGGGGCTAGGGTCAGTTTGTTATATCTGGAGTACTTCTCCTGTCTTATCCGGTGTCCTGTGTGAATTTAAGTATGCTCTCTCTAATTCTCTCTTTCTCTCTCTCGGAGGACCTGAGCCCCAGGACCATGCCTCAGGAATACCTGGCATGATGACTCCTTGCTGTCCCCAGTCCACCTGGCCGTGCTGCTGCTCCAGTTTCAACTGTTCTGCCTGCGGCTATGGAATCCTGACCTGTTCACTGGATGTGCTACCTGTCCCAGACCTATTATTTGACCATGCTGGTCATTTATGAACATTTGAACATCTTGGCCATGTTCTGTTATAATCTCCACTAGGCACAGCCAGAAGAGAACTGGCCACCCCTCATAGCCTGGTTCCTCTCTAGGTTTCTTCCTAGGTTTTGGCCTTTCTAGGGAGTTTTTCCTAGCCAACGTGCTTCAACACCTGCATTGCTTGCTGTTTGGGGTTTTAGGCTGGGTTTCTGTCCAGCACTTTGAGATATCAGCTGATGTACGAAGGGCTATATAAATACATGTGATTTGATTTGATGATGGAGAAATAAAAATACAAAAAAGAGATGCTGAGACATGGAAAGAGAACAACAGAAGAGATGCTGAGACATGGAAAGAGAACAACAGAAGAGATGCTGAGACATGGAAAGAGAACAACAGAAGAGATGCTGAGACATGGAAAGAGAGCAACAGAAGAGATGCTGAGACATGGAAAGAGAGCAACAGAAGAGATGCTGAGACATGGAAAGAGAACAACAGAAGAGATGCTGAGACATGGAAAGAGAACAACAGAAGAGATGCTGGAGACATGGAAAGAGAACAACAGAAGAGATGCTGAGACATGGAAAGAGAACAACAGAAGAGATGCTGAGACATGGAAAGAGAACAACAGAAGAGATGCTGAGACATGGAAAGAGAACAACAGAAGAGATGCTGAGACATGGAAAGAGAACAACAGAAGAGATGCTGGAGACATGGAAAGAGAACAACAGAAGAGATGCTGGAGACATGGAAAGAGAACAACAGAAGAGATGCTGAGACATGGAAAGAGAGCAACAGAAGAGATGCTGAGACATGGAAAGAGAGCAACAGAAGAGATGCTGAGACATGGAAAGAGAACAACAGAAGAGATGCTGAGACATGGAAAGAGAACAACAGAAGAGATGCTGGAGACATGGAAAGAGAACAACAGAAGAGATGCTGAGACATGGAAAGAGAACAACAGAAGAGATGCTGAGACATGGAAAGAGAACAACAGAAGAGATGCTGAGACATGGAAAGAGAACAACAGAAGAGATGCTGAGACATGGAAAGAGAACAACAGAAGAGATGCTGAGACATGGAAAGAGAACAACAGAAGAGATGCTGAGACATGGAAAGAGAACAACAGAAGAGATGCTGAGACATGGAAAGAGAACAACAGAAGAGATGTTGAGACATGGAAAGAGAACAACAGAAGAGATGCTGAGACATGGAAAGAGAACAACAGAAGAGATGCTGGAGACATGGAAAGAGAACAACAGGAGAGATGCTGAGACATGGAAAGAGAGCAACAGAAGAGATGCTGAGACATGGAAAGAGAGCAACAGAAGAGATGCTGAGACATGGAAGAGAGCAACAGAAGAGATGCTGAGACATGGAAAGAGAGCAACAGAAGAGATGCTGAGACATGGAAAGAGAGCAACAGAAGAGATGCTGAGACATGGAAAGAGAACAACAGAAGAGATGCTGAGACATGGAAAGAGAACAACAGAAGAGATGCTGAGACATGGAAAGAGAACAACAGAAGAGATGCTGAGACATGGAAAGAGAGCAACAGAAGAGATGCTGAGACATGGAAAGAGCAACAGAAGAGATGCTGAGACATGGAAAGAGAGCAACAGAAAATATGCTGGAGACATGGAAGGAGAGCAACAGAAGAGATGCTGGATACATGGAAGGAGAGCAACAGAAGAGATGCTGGAGACATGAAGGAGAGCAACAGAAGAGATGCTGAGACATGGAAAGAGAGCAACAAGAGAGATGCTGAGACATGGAAAGAGAGCAACAGAAGAGATGCTGAGACATGGAAAGAGAGCAACAGAAGAGATGCTGGAGACATGGAAAGAGAGCAACAGAAGAGATGCTGAGACATGGAAAGAGAGCAACAGAAAAGATTCTGAGACATGGAAAGAGAGCAACAGAAGAGATGCTGGAGACATGGAAGGAGAGCAACAGAAGAGATGCTGGATACATGGAAGGAGAGCAACAGAAGAGATGCTGGAGACATGAAGGAGAGCAACAGAAGAGATGCTGAGACATGGAAAGAGAACAACAGAAGAGATGCTGAGACATGGAAAGAGAACAACAGAAGAGATGCTGAGACATGGAAAGAGAACATCAGAAGAGATGCTGAGACATGGAAAGAGAACAACAGAAGAGATGCTGAGACATGGAAAGAGAACAACAGAAGAGATGCTGGAGACATGGAAAGAGAACAACAGAAGAGATGCTGAGACATGGAAAGAGAACAACAGAAGAGATGCTGAGACATGGAAAGAGAACAACAGAAGAGATGCTGAGACATGGAAAGAGAACAACAGAAGAGATGCTGAGACATGGAAAGAGAACAACAGAAGAGATGCTGAGACATGGAAAGAGAACAACAGAAGAGATGCTGAGACATGGAAAGAGAACAACAGAAGAGATGCTGAGACATGGAAAGAGAACAACAGAAGAGATGTTGAGACATGGAAAGAGAACAACAGAAGAGATGCTGAGACATGGAAAGAGAACAACAGAAGAGATGCTGGAGACATGGAAAGAGAACAACAGGAGAGATGCTGAGACATGGAAAGAGAGCAACAGAAGAGATGCTGAGACATGGAAAGAGAACAACAGAAGAGATGCTGAGACATGGAAAGAGAACAACAGAAGAGATGCTGAGACATGGAAAGAGAGCAACAGAAGAGATGCTGAGACATGGAAAGAGAGCAACAGAAGAGATGCTGAGACATGGAAAGAGAGCAACAGAAGAGATGCTGAGACATGGAAAGAGAGCAACAGAAGAGATGCTGAGACATGGAAAGAGAACAACAGAAGAGATGCTGAGACATGGAAAGAGAGCAACAGAAGAGATGCTGAGACATGGAAAGAGAGCAACAGAAGAGATGCTGAGACATGGAAAGAGAGCAACAGAAGAGATGCTGAGACATGGAAAGAGAGCAACAGAAGAGATGCTGAGACATGGAAAGAGAACAACAGAAGAGATGCTGAGACATGGAAAGAGAACAACAGAAGAGATGCTGAGACATGGAAAGAGAACAACAGAAGAGATGCTGAGACATGGAAAGAGAGCAACAGAAGAGATGCTGAGACATGGAAAGAGAGCAACAGAAGAGATGCTGAGACATGGAAAGAGAGCAACAGAAAATATGCTGGAGACATGGAAGGAGAGCAACAGAAGAGATGCTGGATACATGGAAGGAGAGCAACAGAAGAGATGCTGGAGACATGAAGGAGAGCAACAGAAGAGATGCTGAGACATGGAAAGAGAGCAACAAGAGAGATGCTGAGACATGGAAAGAGAGCAACAGAAGAGATGCTGAGACATGGAAAGAGAGCAACAGAAGAGATGCTGGAGACATGGAAAGAGAGCAACAGAAGAGATGCTGAGACATGGAAAGAGAGCAACAGAAAAGATTCTGAGACATGGAAAGAGAGCAACAGAAGAGATGCTGGAGACATGGAAGGAGAGCAACAGAAGAGATGCTGGATACATGGAAGGAGAGCAACAGAAGAGATGCTGGAGACATGAAGGAGAGCAACAGAAGAGATGCTGAGACATGGAAAGAGAACAACAGAAGAGATGCTGAGACATGGAAAGAGAACAACAGAAGAGATGCTGAGACATGGAAAGAGAACATCAGAAGAGATGCTGAGACATGGAAAGAGAACAACAGAAGAGATGCTGAGACATGGAAGGAGAGCAACAGAAGAGATGCTGGATACATGGAAGGAGAGCAACAGAAGAGATGCTGGATACATGGAAGGAGAGCAACAGAAGAGATGCTGGAGACATGAAGGAGAGCAACAGAAGAGATGCTGAGACATGGAAAGAGAACAACAGAAGAGATGCTGAGACATGGAAAGAGAACAACAGAAGAGATGCTGAGACATGGAAAGAGAACAACAGAAGAGATGCTGAGACATGGAAAGAGAACAACAGAAGAGATGCTGAGACATGGAAAGAGAACAACAGAAGAGATGCTGAGACATGGAAAGAGAACATCAGAAGAGATGTTGAGACATGGAAAGAGAACAACAGAAGAGATGCTGAGACATGGAAAGAGAACATCAGAAGAGATTTTGAGACATGGAAAGAGAACAACAGAAGAGATGCTGAGACATGGAAAGAGAACATCAGAAGAGATTTTGAGACATGGAAAGAGAACAACAGAAGAGATGCTGAGACATGGAAAGAGAGATGGAGAATAAAAAAATGAAGATAAAGAAAACCAGAGGGGCCTTCCTATCAGCAGCTCGGCTCAGCCCTCAACCCCTTCCTATCAGCAGCTCGGCTCAGCCCTCAACCCCAACGCCTTCCTATCAGCAGCTCGGCTCAGCCCTCAACCCCAACGCCTTCCTATCAGCAGCTCGGCTCAGCCCTCAACCCCAACGCCTTCCTATCAGCAGCTCGGCTCAGCCCTCAATTCCAACGCCTTCCTATCAGCAGCTCGGCTCAGCCCTCAACCCCAACGCCTTCCTATCAGCAGCTCGGCTCAGCCCTCAACTCCAAGGCCTTCCTATCAGCAGCTCGGCTCAGCCCTCAACCCCAACGCCTTCCTATCAGCAGCTCGGCTCAGCCCTCAATCCCAACGCCTTCCTATCAGCAGCTCGGCTCAGCCCTCAACCCCAACGCCTTCCTATCAGCAGCTCGGCTCAGCCCTCAACCCCAAGGCCTTCCTATCAGCAGCTCGGATCAGCCCTCAACCCCAACCCCTTCCTATCAGCAGCTCGGCTCAGTCCTCAACCCCAACGCCTTCCTATCAGCAGCTCGGCTCAGCCCTCAACCCCAAAGCCAGGGCCCTTTCTTGGGGGAGAGCCGGCTCGGCACTCCCCCCTGTGCCCTCCGACCTCCATAGAACTCCACTAATGCACAACATCACTCATCCCATTGCCAGAGGAAACGCAGAGATCTAACTTAGACCACGAGAGAGTCTTCAGTGACATAGTGGGAGTCCAGTCTGCTATGAACCAAAACCCTTCCATCCACGTGGTAGTCTAATGCCCAGTCCAGAGACAACCACAAGCCCATAAGCCCCCTAGACACTAGTGTAGATCTGACCATATTACTTGCACCTATACCATTAAGTTGCATCCACATGTAGTTCCAAGGATCTAGGAGCTTATTTTGGACAGGGCCAGACTTCAACTTGGACCTGACCGACTGCCTGCCAACAGCCCAAAAAACATAATGAGCTGAGTCCTACTTATTAACATATCAACACGTTCCTTTAACGTCATAAAAGTCTATCAGAATGTCATTAAAAAAAATACAGGATTTCACTTTATCTGGTGAGCTGCACCCCCATCTCCACATGAGGAGAGAGTGGAGCCAGTAAGAAGATGTACTGCCTGCCTGTCTGTCTGTATATACAGTATAGAGGAGGAAAGAAAGTAATGATGTTGGGCTAACAGATGAGAGCCAACTATTCATCTCCTTGTCAAGGAGGGGTCCCTATGGTGTTGCAGGCAGACACTATGCACATAGGTCTGGCTCTCTATTTGGACCTCTCCCTCTTTTTCTCCACATCCATCACTGTGTCTCTCTCACTGTGTCTCTCTCACTGTCTCGCTACATCTCTCTCACTGTGTGTCTCTCTCTGTGTCTCACTCACTGTGTCTCCCTCTCTTTGTCTCTCTCTGGGTCTCTCATGTGTCTTTTTCTCTGTGTGTGTGTGTGTGTGTGTGTGTATCTCTCTCTCTTTCTGTGTGTGTGTGTGTCTCTCTCTCCCCATATCTTTCTCTGGACAAGGATAAACACACCAGCTTGTCTTTAGATTTAGCCCCAGTAAACTGTAAACTGGAAAACTGCATACTGAAATGACAGCATTATGATCCAGCGGGAAATGATACAACAAGTTCAAAATGTTACAATGAAGAACTCTGGAACCAGATAAAAACAGCCCTCAAACTCAACTCTGGACCTCTTTTTTCCATTGTTCCCCTCTAATCAGGGACTGAATTATACCTGGGACACCAGGTGTGTGATTCTCCTCTAATCAGGGACTGATTTATACCTGACACACCAGGTGTGTGATTCCCCTCTAATCAGGGACTGATTTATACCTGACACACCAGGTGTGTGATTCCCCTCTAATCAGGGACTGATTTATACCTGACACACCAGGTGTGTGATTCCCCTCTAATCAGGGACTGATTTATACCTGGGACACCAGGTGTGTGATTTCCCTCTAATCCGCGACTGATTTATACCTGGGACACCAGGTGTGTGATTCCCCTCTAATCAGGGACTGATTTATACCTGGGACACCAGGTGTGTGATTTCCCTCTAATCCGCGACTGATTTATACCTGGGACACCAGGTGTGTGATTCCCCTCTAATCAGCGACTGATTTATACCTGGGACACCAGGTGTGTGATTCCCCTCTAATCAGCGACTGATTTATACCTGGGACACCAGGTGTGTGCAATTAATGATCATGTAGAAGAGAAAAGCAGCAGGCTCTGGACCTCGTAGGGTAAGACTTGAGTACCCTGCAATAGAGCAACCTCCAAATACACTTTAATACAACTGACTACACAAACTTTACCTAACAAGCTACTATACCAACTTCAAAACACTCCTTTAGTGATATTACAATCCAAGTCCTAACATCAGACAGCAGATGTAAGCCCTGAAAAGTCACACCTGCAATCAGTGATCAAGCATTCCAATAATAGGTACATGAAACCCAAATGATGCATGCTTCATTATGTGTTATTCTCACACACCGGGACAGTCTCACGCTAACCAGCTGCAACTCTCACCCCTTAAGGAGAGGGGAACAAACTTGTGTTGTTGTTCAACTGGAGGGTGCTACGATGCATTCAGTTACTCGCCAGAAAAGGTCGCTGAACTAGGCTGTATATCAAACGCAGGAATATTTAGAGGTCTGTACATCTGTCCATTTGTGCTGGGGTCTGTGTGCATATCCATCTCTCTGTCTGTCTGTGCATATGTGATTCATTCAATCAGTCAGACAGTTTGCATGAATAATCCGGCAGCTGATCAAGGGGGAGGGGAGGAGGGGACGGAGGGGGAGAGTCAAGGTGTCCTGGGGGAGGTGAGAGTGGGCCCTGTATTTTCATCTGGGTCGGAGGCTTGCATTTTTCTCATGTCTGTGGCTTAGTGAGCTCAGCTGGAGAGCACATTACCTCTGTCTATACATCTCTACTCTCTCTGCACTCTCTTTACTCTCTCTCTTCTCTCTCTACACTCTCTCTCTACACTATCTTTACACTCTCTTTCTCTACACTCTCTCTCCCTTCACTCTCTCTCCCTTCACTCTCTCTCCCTTCACTCTCTCCTTCCTTATGTTTCTTTCTTTTTCTCTCTCTATCCATCTGTTTCTCTATCTCCCCCTCTTTCCCTGCCTGCTTTCTCTCTTTCATTCACTCCCTCCCTCCCTCTTTCTCTCTCCACTCTTCTTTAATTTCATCTCCATTATCTCCTCTCTCCTTCCTCTCCGACCCCAAACATTGTGGTTAAAATGTCTTGTGGCCAACGAGCAGTGCTAACAAGAACCTGGCTCCAAACCATCATTAGATATTCACTGGTCTCGCTTATCTTAACCTGAGAGCTTTTCCTGCTGTACCTACTGTACTTGATGACCTTTCCTCTTTCCTTTCTGCCAACCCTCCCTCCCTCTCTGACAGTTAGTTTTTTGTTTAACTAGAGCGATGTAAGACGGGATAGGTCTAGGGGGGGTTGGATGTGGGTGTGTGTGTGTGTGTGTGTGTTAGGTGTGTATGTGTGTGTGTGTGTGTGTGTGTGTGTGTGTGTGTGTGTGTGTGTGTGTGTGTGTGTGTGTGTGTGTGTGTGTGTGTGTGTGTGTCATAACGCTACAGTGTTTAAGTGATGTATAAGTGTTTGTCTCTTCCATTCACTGATGTGAGAAGAGGGGGAGACATTCTGTCTCAAAGAGTTTTACACAGAAGGAGCTCAACTCATTAACCATCAGAGTATGTCACCCAACAATCCTACTTTAGCCTACAAGGCCCAACACTCTAACAAAGCCTTAGAAATACCACAGACTGACAAATCTGCATATCCCACAGAAAAATAACATTTAAAAATTCGGTAAAATAGAGACAATTACGTGTGTTCGTGAGGGAAGGATTCAGTCCATGACTGACAGGGAATCTTGGCCTTGGTTACCGCCCTCCTGCCTTTGTAGTTCACCCCGGAACCGATGATACACTCCCTCACATAATCTAAAAATGCCAAGACGAGAGAGAAAGACAGAGACACAAACATTCATGTCAGAGTTAGCAAAACACTGTCATTATTTGCATGGAAGATATAGCTCCCTAAAGTTAATTAAATGTCACTTTGGGGCGTTTCGTCAATTCTCAAGCGCGAGACTCCACAGCTTAAACAATCCCTTGGGTCCAAACTGTAAACAGCGGCCATGTTGTTTATGCTCTGGTTGGTTCACCGCATGTTTGTGTGCACATCTCTGGCCACTGGAGTTACATAACTAGAGCGGGAAGGCAGTTGTTGTGTCAACAGACATCGAGAGCTCTTAAACCTTAGAAAGTCAAGCTCGAAGGATCCGTCACACCACAAGAACCATCACTCTAAACAAACAACATATCTGCATTGCTATAAACGTCTATAAACTTTCCACTGACATTTCAGAACGTTTCGGAGAAAAGAGAGAGAGTGTATAATGCCATGTTTGAGGCAGATCTCGCGAACAGTTATCCAGCGTTTTTTCCAAGACAACATTTTACAAGGCTTTGGAGGGGGAAAAGCGACAGTGTAAGGCTAAAATGTCATGTTTGAGCTAAAGTCAACAGTTATATTTACCTTTTTTCTCATAAAGGTCAAAGTTCACCCTATGTTCCCTGTGAGCACTGTCCATGAAGCGGTCAAAGGGAAGCAAGTGGCATTTCCTGTTTTGATGGTCAAAGTAGAATGCCCTGTAAGAACAGACAGGAAGTAGTTGAGAGATGAGCACTGGGTGATAAGAAATATGAAGGCTGTATGAAGGGAGGAGGGGGAAAGAGGGAAATGTAGGTCACTGGAGAGAGAAAAAGATGGAGAAACAGTGAGTGAGTGAGTGAGTGAGTGAGGGAGTGAGTGAGTGAGAGAGAAACGTGTGTGAAACAGTTGTGAATTTTGCATGCATATGTCTCTATGACCATCTTTTTTGTTTGTGTGAGATGCACCTGCAGGTGAAGGTTTTCTTGTTCTTGCTGCACTTGCGAGCACAGTGCTCCAGCGAGCGGCTGTTCTTGACCATGGAGGGCTGGGGGCAATCTGGACACAGCAGCCTGGTGTCCTCACTCTTCTGGTACTGCTGTAACAACTGCTTCCTGCACTCTGAGACAGGACAGATATGATACTTCTGTAACGACTGCTTCCTGCACTCTGAGACAGGACAGAGATGATACTTCTGTAACGACTGCTTCCTGCACTCTGAGACAGGACAGAGATGATACTTCTGTAACGACTGCTTCCTGCACTCTGAGACAGGACAGAGATGATACTTCTGTAACGACTGCTTCCTGCACTCTGAGACAGGACAGAGATGATACTTCTGTAATGACTGCTTCCTGCACTCTGAGACAGGACAGAGACGGTGAACAGACCGATGGAACAGACCGACAGACGGTGAACAGAAAGAGAGTAGACAGACAGACATGCACACACAGAATCTCGGCTATCAATCTCACACACACGCACACACACAACACTAACTCCACTTCCCTCAATCAATGTGTATGAAGCCCAGAGCTGCCCCATCATTAAACGTTAAAGCAGTGAAGTCAGCTGTTTATAGGCCAAGAACCAATGAACCATCATTGTTTGTATTATCTGACTGTTGGTTTTGCCATTTATGAATGTGTTATTCAATGTGTTTCTATGGGCTATAGTAGTAGAGGCCAAATTAAATATATGTTTTTGATACCTACAGGGGTCCTAAAACTGTAAATCAAATAGCTAAATGATCCATGGTATGACCATCTTAAAACAATTCCATATGTTAGCTTAGTAGACCTCCGCAACGGTGTAGACTTTTAAGGGTTGTTAGTGTCTCCTGGCAGATATTAAGTTACCTATAAGAAAGCTACAGGGACCTCAATTGAACATGTGAGAAATTACAACTAGACATACTTTTGGTGTGAAGGGGTTTATAGGACTGAAGATATTAAACTTGTTATCACATGGTCTCTCAGAGTTCTCCTTATTGAAAATCCATTAAATAAAGTATTTAAAGAGCATATACTTTAGTGGTGCCGTCTTTCCTTCATCATTTGTGACCAGAGTGAAAAATTCTCAATTGAAAAGTGCTTAGGAGTTTTGAATGTAAGAAACACGTTAACGCGCCCACATCAGAGACAATTCGTTGCGTCTGTACTCTGCAGCTCACTGTGATGTCTGTGAGACTCTCCGTGGTCGGAATGGTTTCTGGGAGGACACAATGCCTGGGCGGCATTAGTACTAGATCTGGGACTCATCACGCTGTTGTTCTAACATGCATCCCTCCTCACGCAGCGCAATTACACTTCACTCAGACTCTTCCTCTCCCTCAGACAGAAAGAAAGAGACATTCCGTTATCTCACCGACGCAATATTAGATTTAGGCGTATTCGTTTTTTAAATTGACCAACGTTGGTCAGATATAGTCCGAGTTTTTTTGGGAGTGATGCCAAAAGACAAACTTCGGTTTGGTATTAGCGGATTAGGTTTTAGTCCACTATCTTGGCATTAACGTTAAGCATGTCAATGTGGGAAGACGGGTACCGTTCCTTTTTCCAAAGTGGAGAGGACCTGTATCCAATAAAACGCATCTCCTCTTTAAACAGCAAACGAACCGGTTAAAGGTGCGTCTCGTTATCGAATTTGCATACGCATTCAATCTGTGTAAGTGAAAATTTGCGAGGGAGTTAATGGAACTCTGCTCTGCGTCCAGATGTGGCTATAGCGCAGCTCACCTCTGCGCGCACACGCAGGATTCACAATCTATTCGGGCATGCGCACAACATCCACTGGGTTTAACCAGAGCAATTAAATGTACCTTGACTGAGCTCAGGAATTAAAATTAAGTTAATTTGTAATTTTCCCTGAGCAGTTAGTTATAGGTCTATTTAGGTGTTTTCAATCTAGCTTGATTATATCAACATATCAGTTGCGTGGATAACTGCACGAAATTATTTCAGTAGCTATGCATTTATCGTTCCAGGGACAGTAAAGGGCCTATTACATTAATGAACTTGACTTGTAAAAAATGTTAATGACAAAGCAGTTATATCGCCAGCAGACGCACTTCAAAAACATGACTGCAGCGCAGAGGATCTATGCTGTGTACTATAGTTACCTTTACGCAGATGGCCGCGCGTAACTCATGCATTAGGCCTACATACATTAGGTATTTATGACAGTGAAAACAAAGTAATTTCTCACTGACATGCACATTTTCTTACGAGTCAATTGAACCACTCGGCCCAATTCATGAATATAGCCTTACACTGATATAGGCAACGATCAATATAGGCCTCTTTTTAAAAAATTCTAATATTTGAAACCGAGAATATCTGTTAAATTCAACATATGCCTCTTTTTTTAAAGAAAATCTTTGAAACTGAGAATATCTGTTAAATTTTGACCAAAAATCTGTGTTTCACAAATGATCCTCTCTACTAAGCAGCATCATCGTGTTACCTTAGCCTACATGCCAAAGCGCAAGGCACATTCCCAGCCGCACCAGCCAGCTAATGCACACATAGGGACAAACTAAAGACATGGCCACCTCGCCACATTCCAATTACAATATCAACCATTATCAAATTCCTCGAAATAATTCAGGCCATTGATCACCACTGTGGATTTTGATAGATGATGCAGCGTATCAACCACTAATTTAATAATGTTTTACGTTTAGGCTACCAATACAAATAAACCTTTTGGTCTTCATGACATATGCAATATTTCTGCGCAAAAGTAAAAGTCTGCAGGCCAGGTAAACGTAGGTTTATAAATGATTGGTCTATGGAAGTGCTACACTTCAATCCATTTCACTTACAAGTCTTTGGATCTGTGTGATATATTTAGAGAACTCGTTCCCTTTCACGCCTATGAAAATGATATAGCCTACACGCACAGCCACTAAACCGAATATCAATGACGGGCTATCTAGGCTATACATAGTTTACCGTTAGGTCATATTGCCTAGTAAGATTTACCTGAATTCACAGCGAGCACAACACACAAGAAAAGTTTGTAAATCCAGATGATATCTGCCTTCATTTTTGATGGAGTAGAGTGTATTATCCTAATCCAAGGTTTGCGGCGTGGATTGATTGAACGTCCTCTCCGCGTTATACCTGTTTATATGGTTCGATCTGGGATTAACAGGAAGAGCCCACAGTGCAGCCAGCGATGCCCCCCTTTACTGGAAAGCGCCGTCCCTGGTTCAACCCCCCCAGTCCGCTTTATCAAACCGGTTCCCCTCCCCCAGCTGCGCGGCAATTAACCAGCACTTTAACCGCACTCTCGTCCCTTCTTCAGCCAGTTTCCACAGCCTCACGCAAAGTACGTTTGTCAACTTGTTTATCTTAAACAGCTGGGGGTGATGCCAAACCGGATACATGTAATTTCCCTTGTAATAGACTGAGAGCTAATATGTAGAAGTTTCTGCATTTTGGTTTCATTTGGCACATTTGAATACAGCTGGTCAGAACGTGTCCGGGTCCAATGCTTCAGCGGGACTGGGTTGATGATAAGATATGAAAAAACGTTTGAGAACTAGGCTTGAAACTGGGATGATTTGCACATGCATGTAGAAACTTTATGCAGCGCATTGATTAAGCCCCTAATGACCTAAGTGCTGGCAAAATGCGCGAAAACCGCCTTGCACATAAACGCATCGGCATTAGCCTAGGTAACTCCTGTGACCCATAACAAAGACAGTGCATTTAAAAAAATTCCTGAACACATGGATTCAGTTATCTTCCCCAAAATGAAATTGAGAATTTGTGGAATGCAAGTTCCATAATGTAGTTGGCTATAGCTTGTGTTAAATGAATGTACCCAGTGAGCAAAATTTGTTGAAATATGTAAAATCAAAGTATTTAACCTCTTTTCGACGTTTTTTATAGTCTGTTCATAGGGTAGGCTCATGAATGGTATAGATGAGTGATCATTCAAAAACGAGAGAAACAAAATATAGGCCTACTGGAGAATATTGCAGCAAATACCACAGATGCCACGAGACAAATATATATATTTATATATGTCCAAGCTAAAGCAATATTTTAGACAAAATATGAGTGGGGGAAAATAATCATTTAGTTTACTTGCTTACATTCTAAATCGCAGCATGTACTAAAATAATCAGCAGGAATGCTCCAAAATACGAAAAAAACGGAACCTAGTAAGAACTGAGAAGTTGAGAACGCAGGATTGTTGGAGGCAGGCCACCTTTAACTTGGAACGCTGCCCCCAAAGCAATGGCTTGCCATCAGATTTCTGGGACAGTAATAAAATGCCATGCCAGTTATTTCGGTCCCAGACCCACATCATAGACAGTAGCTTCAGGCTGCCTTTCGGGTTTCATGGCGGCATCCCATCGGGAGCGCTTTTGGGTGACAGTGATAGGATCTACAGTCTTACAGTAAGGCGTTTTGCTCTTGGTGTGGCGAGCGAGTGGGAAGGGGGCAAACACAGCTGGAAACCTTTCCATTTTTAGGTACCAGCCAGCCGGGCATTTTGTTTAACCAGTAAGTGTTCCTGAGTTTTGGACACAAAACAAACCCGTGGAGGGGGGCGCCTTCTTTAATCCATACTTCGACCATTAATGGGCAGCCCGTAAGAAAGAGCTCTAGAGAGAGAAAGAGCTCTAGAGAGAGAAGGAGAGAGGTACTGGCAACCCCTCATTCAGGGCAAGTGGGGCAGAGCCCCACCTGTTTAGCCCCGCCAGTTTAGCCTGTTTTGCATGTTATTTTGGCATTAATATGTGTCACATAAGAACACATTCTTATTTACAATAATGGCCTAGGAACAGTGGGTTAACTGCCTTGTTCAGGGGTAGAACAATAGATTTTTACCGGGGATCCGTTCTAACAACTTTTTGGTTACTGGCCCAACGCTCTAACCAATAGGCTACCTGCCGCCCCAACTTATTGATGGTGTTGGAGTCATGCCTGACCGTGCAGTCATGAGTGAACCGGGAGTACAGGAGGAGACTGAGCACACATCCCTGAGGGGCCCCTGTGTTGAGGATCAGCGTGGTGAATGTGTTGTTACCTACCCTCACCACTTGGGGGTGGCCCGTCAGGAAGTCCAGGATCCAATTGCAGAGGGAGATGTTTAGCTTATTGATGAGCTTTGAGGGCTCTATGGTGTTGAACGCTGACTTGTAGTCAATGAATAGCATTCTCACATAGGTGTTCCTTTTGTCCAGGTGGGAAAGGGCAGTGTGGAGTGCAATAGAGATTGCATCATTGGAGTGGGTCTAGGGTTTCTGGAGTGGGTCTAGAGTTTCTGGGATGATTGTGTTGATGTGAGCCATGACCAGCCTTTCAAAGCACTTCATGGCTACAAACGTGAGTGCTACGGGTCGGTAGTCATTTAGGCAGGTTACCTTAGTGTTCTTGGGCACAGGCACTATGGTGGTCTGCTTAAAACATGTTGGTATTACAGCCCGGGACAGGGAGAGGTTGAAAATGTCAGTGAAGACACTTGCCAGTTGTCAGCAAAAGCGTCTACCTCAGGCGAGCAATAGCTTGAGACTTCCTTAGATATCATGCACCAGCTGTTATTTACAAAAATACATAGTCCGCCGCCCCTTGTCTTACCAGACACCGCTGTTCTATCCGGTACAGCGTATAACCAGCTGTATGTTGATAGTGTCGTGGTTCAGCCACAATGCCGTGAAGCATAAGATATTTGTCATACGGTGGGTGTAGCTGGTGTATGGAAGTCAGGCGCAGGAGAGCAGAGATGAGTGAACAAAGAAGCACTTTACTGAGGCAATTGAAAGAACAGAACTAAACCGTGTCACAAAAACAAATGCCCAAAGAACAAGTGAGGCAGCACAAAGTACAACAACCAAGTACAAAGTACCGGCTGTCACAAATCACAGGTACAAATGAAACCCGGCGTAACCCAGCCGGAAGCGTGCCAACCTCGACAATAAACAATACCCCACACAGACATGGAGGGAAGAGAGGGCTAAATACACATAGTAATCATGAGATGTAAACCAGGTGTGGGGAAAACAAGACAAAACAAATGGAAAAATGAAAGATGGAGCAGCGATGGCTAGAAGACCGGTGACGTCGACCGCCGAATGCCACGCGAACAAGGAGAGGGAACAACTTCTGCGGAAGTTGTGACAATATTACAGTTTTGAATGTCCCATTGGTAGATTCATCTTGGGTTTAGGTCATCGATTTTATTATCCATAGATATGCCTGTTTGCTAGCAGAATGGAAGGAAGTGGGGAGAGAGTGAGAGAGAGAAGGATTAAGGGTGGAGGCAGGTGAGCTTGCAAGTCAAACTCTTCTTTCACCTGCTGTCAGAGCAACATTTTCCCAAAACACATTTGAAACACTTTAGGTCTATCATTACTATAGTATGTAGAGGTCGACCGATTATGATTTTTCAACGCCGATACCGATACCGATTATTGGAGGAACAAAAAAGTTGATACTGATTAATCGGCCGATTTTTTAAATGTATTTGTAATAATGACAATTACAACAATACTGAATTTATTTTAACTTAATATAATACATCAATAAAATCAATTTGCCTCAAATAAATAATGAAACATGTTCAATTTGGTTTAAATAATGCAAAAACAAAGTGTTGGAGAAGAAAGTAAAAGTGCAATATGTGCCATTTAAAAAAGCTAACATTTAAGTTCCTTTCTCAGAACATGAGAACATGTGAAAGCTGCTGGTTCCTTTTAACATGAGTCTTCAATATTCCCAGGTAAGACGTTTTAGGTTGTAGTTATTATAGGAATTATAGCACTATTTCTCTCAATACCATTTGTATTTCATATACCTTTGACTATTGGATGTTCTTATAGGCCAGTGTATTGCCAGTGTAACAGTATAGCTTCCGTCCCTCTCCTCGCCCCTACCTGGGCTCGAACCAGGAACACATCGACAACAGCCACCCTTGAAGCATCGTTACCCATCGCTCCAAAAAAGCTGCGGCCCTTGCAGAGCAAGGGGAACAACTACTTCAAGGTCTCAGAGCGAGTGACGTCACCGATCGAAATGCTATTAGCATGCCCCCCGCTAACTAGCTAGCCATTTCACATCGGTTACACGAGCCTAATCTCGGGAGTTGATAGGCTTGAAGCATAGCAAAGAGGTGCTGGCAAACGCACAAAAGTGCTGTTTGAATGAATGCTTACAAGCCTGCTGCTGCCTACCATCGCTCAGTCAGACTGCTCTATCAAATCATAGACTTAATTATAACATGATAACACACAGAAATACTAGCCTTTGGTCATTAATATGGTCAAATCCGGAAACGATCAATTCGAAAACAAGATGTTTATTCTTTCAGTGAAATACAGAACCGTTACGTATTTTCTCTAACGGGTGGCATCCATAAGTCTAAATATTGCTGTTACATAGTACAACCTTCAATGCTATGACATAATGATGTACAATTCTGGCAAATTAATTATGGTCTCTGTTAGGAATAAATGGACTTCACACAGTTCGCAACGAGCCAGGCGGCCCAAACTGCTGCATATACCTGACTGCTTGAACGGAAAGCAAGAGAAGTTACACAATTTCCCTAGTTAAAAGAAATTCATGTTAGCAGGCAATATTAACTAAATATGCATGTTTAAAAAGATATACTTGTGTATTGATTTTAAAGAAAGGCATTGATTGATTATGGTTGGGTACACATTGGTGCAACGACAGTGCTTTTTTCACGAATGCGCTTGTTAAATCATCACCCGTTTGGCAAAGTAGGCTGTGATTCGATGAGAAATTAACAGGCACCGCATTGATTATATGCAACGCAGGACACGCTAGATAAGCTAGTAATATCAACCATGTGTAGTTAACTAGTGATTATGTTACGATTGATTGTTTTTGATAAGATAAGTTTAATGCTAGCTAGCAACTTACCTTGGCTTCTTGCTGCCCTCGCGTAACAGGTAGTCAGCCTGCCACGCAGTCTCCTCGTGGAGTGCAATGTAAGGCAGGTGGTTAGATGGTTGACTAGTAACTGGAAGGTTACAAAAACAAATCCCCGAGCAGGCAAGGTAAAAATCTGTCGTTCTCCCCCTGAACGAGGCAGTTAACCCACTGTTCATAGGCCGTCATTGAAAATAAGAATGTGTTCTTAACTGACTAGTTAAATAACGGTGTAAAACAAAATAAAATAAAGATATTAAATAAATAAATAAAAATAAATCGGACACAATCTGTGTCCAAAAATACAGATTACTGATTGTTATGAAAACTTGAAATCTTCCCTAATTAATCGGCCATCCCGATTAGTCGGTCGACCTCTAATAGTATGTTCCAGTATCCACTTCTGTAGGCTACCTACTCCACATAAATTGGAATAGGGCCAGGTTTCGGAATCACATCAACATCTGAAAACAAAGCATCATTCCCCACTCCATTTCCCTAAATTGGGATGACCTCACGGTTAGATGCGGCCTCCTGGCTATGATACACTACGGTTCATTTGGCGGGAAGAGCTAGACCGGGACCATGTGTGTGATATCCTTCCAGCTCGCGAGATCGGGTTCTGTTATATACCACCCCATTAAAACCCCATCAGTCAGTCCTTCACTCCCCTCCCATAGCTAACTCTCTCAGCCCCAGAGCCAAAGCTCTCCCTGCTATAGGCCCACCTACCACTGCCTAGGCTCACTCTCTCCTCATCAGGACATAGTCAGTGACAGTGTCCGTGTGTTCTAGGCCCGGAGAGGGAGGCTAAAAGCTCAAAACATTAAAATGCAATACAACATAATGAGTGGACCTGTCAAATGAGAAATGGAGACAGGGCAGACTGTAGCCTTTTGGGGGCCCTAAGAGAGATTTGTTTGAGCCCCCCCCCCACCTCACAGAAAAACATTTTAGTGGCCCCCTCTTGATGGTGGAGAGAAAAATGTATGTTTTAAAGTGAATTTTCTGCAATTCTACAAATTTTGCCAAGGGGCAATTTGTGTTTATTTTTGACCATTTGAATTGAAAACATTCTGTTACCCAGACTTTTTTTATATTAAGATACTAAGAAAAAAAACGTTTCATTGAATCTTTAAAGCAAGTTTTCTGCAGTTCTACACATTTTGCCATTTTTATGAGGCAGAGATATTTTTTGTTGTTGCAGTTTTACAGATAATTTCATGCCATTCTACAGATTTTGTAGTAATTTATGCCATGAAATTATGATATCTGCGTGAGAAAGACTAACAAAATCAATGGGCCCCCCTGGAGGTCAGGGCCCCTGGGCACATGCCCTGCATGCCCAATCGGTATTCAGCCATGATTACTACAAGTATACATAGTCTAGCCAGTTAACGACCAAGTTGAGACCATGACTGAGTTCCGAAAATAATTATAACAATGTTTTCACCTAGATGTTGAACTGACATCTGTGCCCAGTGGGTTGTCTGGCTGGAAAACAACTTCCATCAATATTTCTCTCATTCTACCCACATCTACTCACCTCTCGCTCTGATTCTCTCCACATCTTTCCCCTTTCTCTCTATCTCTCGCCCCCCATCTTCCCTTTCCACCTCCTTCCTTTCTCTTTCTGGCGACACTGTCTATATCCTTCCTGCTGCTATCTCTTTCACTCCCTTTTTCTCTCTATTCATCTCGCCCTCACTCTCTGACATGCACCAACACACACAGTGCCCAGGAGTGCTGAGCTAAGCAGAGAGGTGTGGACAGGAGAGGTGAGGAGAGGAGGAAGGGAGAGAGCCGGAGGGATGGGTGGTGTTCCTCACCAGGCGGATAAAAGGAGGGTGGACCTTGGACTCCACAAGGACAGACCTTGTCAGCACCAGCCAGACAAAGCCATTGATCACGTGACCCCATTCATTCCTATGTGATGACTCAATAGAGCATTGAAGCCAAATGGAGTTGGTTAAGAGGGAGTCTCATAGAGACAACATGATCAATTGAGCTACTCCAGGAAGTGATGTTGCAGGCGAGCTCAGTACTGTCCCATCTCATTGTGTAACTCAAGTTGAAGGCTGGCCGGGGTACTGCAGGCTGCCATTAGCAAATACAGTAAATTATCCTGATAACTTCTTTGTCTGATTTTTTAATAGTCGCTTCAAGGACATATATCTGGTGTATTAGAATAAATGATTGGTAAAAAGATTGCCATTTTTCCAGTCATTATAATGGGGATCCTGTTTTCTGTCTTGAACATCTGTGGCTTCAATACTAGGGAGCAGTCATTCTCCCCTGAAATGACCATATACAGTACCAGTCAAAACCTTGGACACACCTACTCATTCCAGGGTTTTTCTTTATTTTTACTATGTTCTACATTGTAGAATAATAGTGAAGACATCAAAACTATGAAATAACACTTCTGGAATCATGTAGTAACCAAAAACGTGTTAAACAAATAAAATATATATTTTAGATGTTAGATTCTTCAAAGTAGCCACCCTTTGTCTTTATGACAGCTTGGCATTCTCTCAACCAGCTTCATGAGGAATACTTTTACAACAGTCTTGAAGGAGTTTCCCATATGCTGAGCTCTTGTTGGCTTTTTTTCCTTTACTCTGCAGTCCAACTCATCCCAAACCATCTCAATTAGGTTGAGCTTGGGTGATTGGGGAGGCCAGGTTATCTGATGCAGTACCATCATTCTCCTTCTTGGTCAAATAGCCCTTACACAGCCTGGAGGTGTGTTTTGGATCATTGTCCTCTTGAAAAACAAATGATTGTTCCACTAAGCGCAAACCAGATGGGATGGCGTATCTCCATGATGGTTAAGTGTGCCTTGAATTCTAAATAAATCACTGAGTGTCACCAGCAAAGCACCCCCACACCATTAAATATCCTCCATGCTTCACAGTGGGATCCACACATGCAGAGATCATCCTTTCACCTACTCTGTGTCTCACAAAGACACGACGGTTGTAACCAAACATCTCATATTTGGACTCATTAGACCAAAGGACAGATTTCCACTGGTCTACTGTCCATTGCTCATGTTTATTGTCCCAATTAAGTCTCTTCTTCTTATTGGTGTCCTTTAGTAGTGGTTTCTTTGCAGCAATTCAACCATGAAGGCCTGATCCACACAGTCTCCTCTGAACAGTTGTTGAAATGTGTCTGTTACTTGAACTCTGTGAAACATTTATTTGGGCTGTAATCTGAGGTGCATTTAACTTGGATGAACTTATCCTCTGCAGCAGAGGTAACTCGGTCCTGTGGCGGTCCTTTTGAAACCCAGTTTCATCATAGATTTGGATTTTTTCTTCAAATGCAGTCTCAAAAACTTTCAAAGCTCTTGACATTTTCCAGATTGACTGAACTTCATGTCTTAAAGTAAAGAAGGACTGTCATTTCTCTTTGCTTATTTGAGCTGTTCTTGCCATAATATGGACTTAGTATTTTACCTTTTACCTTCTGTATACCACCCCTACCTTATCACAACACAACTGATTGGCTGAAATGCATTAAGGAGGAAAGAAATTCCACAAATGAACTTTTAAGGCACACCTGATAATTGAAATGTATTCCAGGTGACTACCTCATGAAGCTGGTTGAGAGAATTCCAAGTGTGCTGTCACGATTGTTTACAAGGACGGACCAAGGCGCAGCATGATTAGAGTTCCACATATTTATTTAAGTGAAACTACACAAAACAACAAAGAATAAAAAACGTGGAACCGCGGGCACAATGCACTAACAAACAATATCCCACAAAGCAGGTGGGAACAAATGACACCTTAAGTATGATCCCCATTCAGAGACAACGATAATCAGCTGCCTCTAATTGGGAACCATACAAAATACACCAACATAGAAATACCCCTAGTCACGCCCTGACCTAAAACACCATAGAGAACCCCAAGGGCTCTCTATGGTCAGGGAGTGACAGTACCCCCCCACCCCCCAAAGGTGCGGACTCTGGCCGCAAAACCTGAAACCAGATGGGGAGGGTTAGGGGGGGGGTGACTAGCGTCGGTGGCGGCTCCGGTGCGGGTCGTAGCCCCCGCCAAGAACACGGATCCGGCCATGGAGCCGGGCTGAACGAGGAGCCAGGCTGAGCAAAGCTGTCATCAAGGCAAAGGGTGGCTATTGGAAGAATCTCAAATCTAAAATATGTTTTGATTTGTTTAACACTTTTTAGGTTACTACATGATTCCATATGTGTTATTTCATGGTTTTGATGTCTTCACTATTATTCTACAATATATAAAATAGTAAAAATAAAGAAAAACCCTGGAATGAATAGGCGTGTCCAAACTTTTGACTGGTACTGTACATGCTTATGCATTTACTCACACACAGTCATATACAGTATATATGTTGTATGTGAACGTGTATGCGCCTATTGTACATAAATATGTTTGGAAATACACACATGAGCACACACACACACACAAACCACCCCGCCTCTAGGCCACCTGGGTAATATAGCCATACCCGTCCCACCCCTTTACACCTCATTTACCCTCACCCTATCCCACTCCCCTCCCCTCACCTAATCCCACTTCCCTCACCTCATCTCACCACCCTCACCCCATTCCTCCACTCACACCCCAGAGGGGGGCTAATTGGTCTGTGTGATCTCCTTTTTTTCACCTCTGACCCCCTGATGCTAGAATGACAATCCTCCTCCACCCCTAACAACCCCCTCCACCCCCAACGCTTTGCCCCAATTAGGTGGGTCCTGTTTCCCCTCTCCAGTTACAGATGAGAGGTCACGGGGGTTGGAGGACCCACATGTTAGTTTTCCCTCTCTGGGTCCAGTGAAGCATGGAAAGTAACTGGACAACATAAACAGCTTTAGCAGGGAGGATATCAAAGGTTAAACAGAAAGTAGTGTTGACTTAACATGGAAAGTAGTATTGACTTGACATAGAAAGTAGTATTGACTTAAAATAGAAAGTAGTATTGACTTTGAGGAAAATAGTGACAGGTGGAGAAGCAGGAAGGGGTGAGGAGAAAGAACACATTCCAGAGAGAGGTACAGGAATGTAGGGAAACAGCAAAAGGGCAAAAGGAATAATGAGAATGTGTTAGAGAGCAAAAACGGGAGAACAGTGAGGAAGAGAGAGAGAGAGAGAGAGAGAGAGAGAGAGAGAGAGAGAGGAAGAGAGAGAGAGAGAGAGAGAGAGAGAGAGAGAGAGAGAGAAAGAGGAAGAGAGAGAGAGAGAGGAAGAGAGAGAGAGAGGAAGAGAGAGAGAGAGAAAGAGGAAGAGAGAGAGAGAGGAAGAGAGAGAGAGAGAGAGAGAGAGGAAGAGAGAGAGAGAGGAAGAGAGAGAGAGAGAAAGAGAGAGAGAGAGAGAGAGAGAGAGAGAGAGAGGAAGAGAGAGAGATGATGCACGAGGGCACTAGAACAGTCTGCAGCACCCTATGAGAATCTGAAGTCAAAAGTTTACTGTTTGCTGATGATCTGGTGCTTCTGTCACCAACCAAGGAGGGCCTACAGCAGCACCTAGATCTTCTGCACAGATTCTGGCAGACCTGGGCCCTGACAGTAAATCTCAGTAAAACATCAATAATGGTGTTCCAAAAAAGGTCCAGTCACCAGGACCACAAATACAAATTCCATCTAGACACCTTTGCCCTAGAGCACACAAACAACTATACATGCCTCGGCCTAAACATCAGCGTCACTGGTAACTTCCACGAAGTTGTGAACGAGCTGACAGACAAGGCAAGAAGGGCCTTCTATGCAATCAAAAGGAACATACAATTTGACATACAAATTAGGATCTGGCTAAAAATACTTGAATCAGTTATAGAACCCATTGCCCTTTATGGTTGTGGGGTCTGGGGTCCGCTCACCAACCACTAATTATTTATTTATTTCCCCTTTTGTTCTTGAACTATTTGCACATCGTTACCACACTGTATATAGACATAATGACATTTAAATGTCTTTATTCTTTTGGAAGTTCTGTGAGTAATGTTTACTGTTAATTTTTATTGTCTATTTCACTTTTGTTTCTGATGTTAACATATGTTTCCCATGCCTTGACTTGAGAGGGAGATAGATAGCGATAAAGCTTTGTGCTCACTGAGTTGAAACCAATGGGACACACAGATGAAGAGTGACAGGGAGATGGAGAGTTTTAGAAGGAGGGACCACTGTTCATATGGCACAGCTAGAGAGCACGAGACAGACAGGAGGAGAGCGTACAGACAGAAAGCGTTAAAGCTTTGCTCACTGAGCAGAAACCAAGTCTTTCCCCTAACCTCCCCATAATAAAACCACAATCTCAGAGTCTTAACCCAGTGAATCAAGGTGTTAGGGGCTCTCCTCTCCATATGGTGGTGTGTTTCGTCAACTAGCTAATGGAGAGCAGATGTGGAGGTATTTCACAAGTGTGGCTTTGGAAAACATTCCTGCACATAAATCCAATTAACTTAAAAACTGGACGCAGGCAGGCGACCGCCCGCTCCAAATCCAGTTGACTTAGGTAATGTAGTTAGAAGGATGAACAGAGGATGGAAAGATATAGACAGTCTGCGTTGTGCCTACGTTAAGGCTAAAGGCTAATTGTTTTAGCACGCTGAAGCTGAGGTAAGCTAAAGTAAACTGCCGTGGTTATTCACACGCGTCAATGTTTTGGTTTATCTGGAAGTTGTCAAAGCATGAGACAGACACATTTGTAGCTGGTGGTCACTTGAGTTGTAAAACCCAGGGTGTTGAACACATGCTGGCTGACTAAACGAGGGTGAGCATCCTTTTCTCTTGGGGCAGCAGAAAGTCTGGATGAAGATCCAATACTTTACCTCTAATCACAGATCTAGTTTAAGATCACCCAAACCCTCACACCTATATTGAACACAAAAATCTGACCATGGACCAGTAGTTATGGGCAACGTCTACCAACAATGCAAGGCTAAGCTGGGAGACCATCACTGGGATAAAAAAGCTCTTAGTTGTTGTGGCCGCAGCTGCAAGGTTGTCTGGCACCTCATTCACTGCTAACTGGCTCCACGTGTGTAGGGGGACAAGCCTAAATAAATTAGCCTCCCATTCCCCCCCTGCCACCATAGACCCACATCCACGCCTGCCCTTGGCGCAAGGCCCTTTTAGTGGCACAGCGGGACTGCTGTGGTCTTGTGTGGCTTTATTAACTGGGTTGGGGCGTGGAGAGGTGAGATTGGGGAGGGGGACAGGGAGGAGAGAGTCCCACCAGGTGCTAATAGATTTCCTGCAGCTTTGAAACGTTTGTTTGTGTGGGTCCCCTGGAATGGCGTAGGGTTTCATCTGTGGCAAATTACCTGGACCAGGGTTTGACCTCCCTGCAACACTCCTGGCCCAGGCACACACTCCTGGACTGACACACACACCCGGACAGATGTGAATACACACACCCAGAAATACACGCCTACACACCTTTCCTCTATTCCTTAACTCCGCCCACCCTCAGCCACCCACCCTCAAAAGACATACACTAAAAAAATGCATCTCTCTCCACACGCATGTCTGTACACCTCCTGCTAACCAAACAAACACATTAACACCTGATGTGCAAACAGTCACGTTTCAAAACTAGCCAACCACAGAGCTGCTGTGAGGGAGGCAGACTTGCGTGTGTTTGTTTCCCTCCCCTCATGTGTGTGTAAGTCTGTGTCTGTAAGTCTTTGTGTGTGAGTCTGTGTGTGTGAGTCTGTGGGGTTTATGGTTGTGTGAGTGGTCCAGGCAGGGGGGGGGGGGGGTCTGGCATTGGGACTGTGTGTATGAGTCAGAGCACTAAGTGACCTAAAGCAGGGGAGACAGTGTGTGTGTGTGGCATCTTCTCTCCAAAACAAGCAGCTGTGGGCCCTCTCTGGGAGTCACACACACAAACATGGTATACAGGGCTATCGTGTCAGAAGATGTTTATCTGAATGAGCAGGCAGCTCCCTGTATGCCCCAGTCTCTGCCTCTTAATCACAGGCACGTTATTACGTTCTACGCCCCCCAGAACTGCTGCAACTCAGCCCAAATCACAGTCACACACACCTGGCCCTCACAGCTGAGGAAATAACTCACTCTGCTTTATCACAAAGATGTCTGGATGTCTGTTCTTTGTCTGCCTGTGTTATGTCAGTGTCTAAGTCCTAGATTCATGCAGATCAAGCGTTAACCTGTGATAGCCGACACCCGCATTGCTGGTGTTTTAGCGGTGTACAAGCTGTCAAATCGGTGAGAAGCTGCTCTTGTGGTTATTGTCAAGAAGCCACACCCGTCCCACTCGCGTTAGAAGTTCACAACGACAAAGTGTAGGCTATATAGAAATAATGACACTCAAATTGAAAATCATTAAACAAAAAAATTATTTCTATCAGCCTAACGGAGCTGTAATTAAATCTCACATTCCAGTGGTTGAACTTGTAAACAAGGCTGCATGTCATTTCTCTTAATGCGACTCTGTGCAGCCAATGGCCGTGTCCGCTTTAGGTATAATGCCGGGTATTATGTAATATATACTCTATATAATCTGTCTGTCTTTTCTATTGGTCTTGTTTGTCTTCTGCCTGTATGATTGTCCATCCATCCTTCAATCCCGACATCCACCCAGCCACCTACCCACCTACCCACCCACCTACCCACCCATCCACCCACCCACATACCCACCAGTGGAGGCTGCTGACGGGAGAAAGGATCAAAATAATGGCCTGAACAGAGCAAATGGAACAGCATCAAACACATGGAAACCATGGAAACCATGTATTTGATGTATTTGATACCATTCCACTGATCCCGCTCTAGTCATTACCAACAGCCTGTTCTCCCCAATTAAGGTGCCACCAACCTCCTGTGCCACCCACCCATCCATCTCTCTCTGTTTACCCATCCACACAGTAAAGGTATATGATTGTGTCTTGCTGTTTATCAGTGGTTCAGCAGTTTAACACACATACCAGACTCTTTCACAACACAATGGGTATTTCCCCTTTCCTTTACGTCTGTACACAAACCACTTCTTCTTTCCTGGCCTCTATGACCGGCTGGCCTCTATGACCGGCTGGCCTCCAGTCATTATTCCAGCTAAGAGAGTTGACGTGCGAGCGCCAGTCACGCCGGTGGTTTTGTCAGTGTAATGAGAACCACATCAAACTATCAGCGCTGGTCATGCTGCTCAATGAGGCGGGACTGGGCCAGGCTGGACCACATCTGCCTGGGGGTACGATACATTAGGGAGGGCGATTCACTTTCACGACGGCCAGAACATGAAAGGAACATGAAAAGGGAGCGCTACCAGACTACAGCAATTTACAGCCAAGCGTGTGCTGAAACAACCAGCAGACGAGTCACCCAACGAGAGTTAGTGGCAGCTGAAGGTAGATCTACTTCAGTGCAGAGATCGGGGAGTGGTTGCACAGGTGGAGGGGAGTTTGGATTGGAAGTCATATGGGAGGGAAGGTGGGGGGCTGCACCAAGGGGGACGGGGGGCTTGTGGTTACCACCAAACACACACCGCATGCCACAAAACTTCTAAACACTAACTAAAGCACATGGCCCTTGGCAGGTTACCTACTGTGGCAGGTGGCCCAAAATAAGGGGCTGCTACAAAGCATCTGTGCCCTATAGCTTAAAACATGACTTGTAATCATTATAGGTAAATGTAACTGGTCTCCAATTCTGTGGCTAACTCGGAGGCCCACTTCCATAAACAGAAGTATTCTGGCATGGATATGATGTCCTCAATATTTCTCCCTGTCAGTGGTGGCAGGTACTAGGGCTGTTACATGACCGTAGTACCACCACACTGGCGGCACGAGTCATGATGGCAGTCAGATTCCACGTGGCCGCGTTGTCACTGTCATTAGGCTTCTCTCAGCTCTATAGCCACTGATGGACATTAGTAGCCTACTAAACTTACTAACGGCCTGGTACCCAGCACTCTATTGTCCCTCTAATCACTCTGACATCAATGCAAATTTAATTAAAAATCTAATCAAACAATTCATGGGAGCCCATGAATTGACTCGATTAAAAAGAGGTCCCATCAGCTTTCTATAGGCTAGACCTACTATATTTATTAACTTTCCTAATATTAAGCACATTGCTTTGCTTTACAACAGCAGTATAGCCTACCTGGCTGGCATGAAAATGAACCATCCTCCATTCGCCAAGTATTTTTCCCCTGCCCTGTCTGTTGCGTGACAATATTAGCCTATGACTTGTGAATGATGCCCAGCTTAAAAGTTTATTTGTCACGTGCGTCGAATACAACAAGTGTATACCTTACAGTGAAATGCTTACTTATAGGCCCTAACCAACATTGCAATTTTTAAGTAAAAAATAGGTTTTAGGGGAAAAATAGATAAGTAAAAAATTAAAAACAACAGTAAGAAGACTGAAGAATAACAGGAGCGAGGCTGTATACAGTAGCAAGGCTATAAAAGTAGCGAGACTATATACACGCACAGATTAGTCAGGCCCTCTTCATGACTGTCTTGGTGTGTTTGGACCATTCTAGTTTGTTGGTGATGTGGACACCAAGGAACTTGAAGCTCTCAACCTGCTCAACTACAGCCCCGTCGATGAGAATAGGGGCGTGCTCGGTCCTGCTTTTCCTGTAGTCCACAATCATCTCTTTAGTCTTGGTTACATTGAGGGATAGGTTGTTATTCTGGCACCATCCGGCCAGGTCTCTGACTTCCTCCCTATAGGCTGTCTCGTCGTTGTCTGTGATCAGGCCTACCACTGTTGTGTCATCTGCAAACTTAATGATGGTGTTGGAGTCGTGCCTGGCCACGCAGTCGTGGATGAACAGGGAGTACAGGAGGGGACTGAGCATGCACACCTGAGGGGTTCCAGTGTGGAGGGGTTCCAGTGTCCAGCGTGGCAGATGTCACCACCTGGGGGCAGCCCGTCAGGAAGTCCAGGATCCAGTTGCAGAGGGAGGTGTTTAGTTCCAGGATCCTTAGCTTAGTGATGAGCTTTGAGGGTACTATGGTGTTGAACACTGAGCTGTAGTCAATGAACAGCATTCTCACATAGGTGTTCCTTTTGTCCAGGTGGGAAAGGGCAGTGTGGAGTGCAATAGAGATTGCATCACCTGTGGATCTGTTTGGGCGGTATGCAAATTGGAGTGGGTCTAGGGTTGATGTTGATGTGAGCCATTACCAGCCTTTCAATGCACAACATGGCTACGGACGTGAGTGCTACGGGTCTGTAGTCATTTAGGCAGGTTGCCTTTGTGTTCTTGGGCTCAGGGACTATAGTGGACTGCTTGAAACATGTTGGTATTACAGACTCAGTCAGGGACATGTTGAAAATGTCAGTGAAGACACCTGCCAGTTGGTCAGCACATGCCCTGGTAATCCGTCTGGCCCCGCGGCCTTGTGAATGAGGACCTGTTTAAAGGTCTTACTCACATCGGCTATGGAGAGCATGATCACACAGTCTTCCGGAACAGCTGATGCTGTCATGCATGCCGCCGTGTTGCTTGCCTCGAAGCGAGCATAGAAGTGATTTAGCTAGTCTGGTAGGCTTGTGTCACTGGGCAGCTCGCGGCTGTGCTTCCCTTTGTAGTCTATAATAGTTTGAAGACCTGCCACATAAGACGAGCGCCGGAGCCGGTGTAGTACGATTCAATCTTAGCCCTGTATTGTTGCTTTGCCTGTTTGATGGTTGTGGGCATAGCAGGATTTCTTATAAGCTTCCGGGTTAGAGTCTTGAAAGTGGCAGCTCTACCGTTTAGGTCAGTGATGATACTACCAGTAATCCTTGGCTTTTGGTTGTGGTATATACGTACAGTCACTGTGGGGACGACGTCTTCGATGCACTTATTGATAAGCCAGTGACTGATGTGGTGTATTCCTCAATGCAATCGGAAGAAATCACGGAAAATGTTCCAGTCTGCGATAGCAAAACAGTTTTGTAGTTCAGCATCTGCTTCATCTGACCACTTTTTTTTTATAGACCAAGTCACTGGTGCTTCCTGCTTTAATTTTTGCTTGTAAACAGGAATAAGGAGGATAGAATTATGGTCAGATTTACCAAATGGAGGGCGAGGAGAGCTTTGTACGCGTCTCTGTGTGTGGGGTACAGGTGATCTAGAATTTTTTTCCCTCTGGTTGCGCATTAATAATCATGTTGATAGAGATTAGGTTAAAACTGCTTTAAGTTTCCCCTGCATTAAAGTTTGCGGCCACTAGGAGCGTCACCTCTGAGTGAGCGGTTTTCCCGTTTGCTTATTTCTCTATACAGCTGACTGAGTGTGATCTTAGTGCCATCATCTGTCTGTGGTGGTAAATAAACAGCCATGAAAAGTATAGATGAAAACTGTCTTGGCAAATAGTGTGGTCTACAGTTTATCATAAGACACTACTTTCAGATGAGCAAAATCTAGAGACTTCCTTAGATTTCGTGCACCCACCTGTTGTTTACATATATAGACCCCCCCCCCCCCCCTTGTCTTACGGAGTGTGCTGTTCTATCTAGCCGGTGCAAGCGAATACCCTTAAGGCAAGAAACAGCCATTTCCTTTTTTTTGTGACTCTTTCAAAACATAGTCCGCTACCTCATGCAGGGCTAGCCATAGCCCTATGTTTGGCCAACTAACTTCTTAAAATGAAGCACATTAATCCGCTTTAGCAACTGGTGTAGAGCTAACTTGCATACATACCCACGCTGTGAGTTTAAAGTTTGGGGAAGATAGTTTTCACCATAAAAATGCACCTTCAAAATAAAGCATTGTATGTATAATTACATTTGCAGTCACTTTTGAGAATGGTGTTTTCCTGCTAATGGAACATTACAGCCTACTGTCGTGTGCGCTTGGCTGCGCTTACAATGTGGTAGAAATAGCCTAATAGTTTATCAACATTTTTCAGCTAAATGTTCTGATCTGTTTTATCAAGCTCATTGCTTAAAACAGGTTTTTTGATACTAGTGGTTGTATTAATTTGAATCTATCACATCCCACAACTGTCCAGACAGTCTGGAATATTTATTTCATGAACAGAATAGGTCAACTTTTGTACTATGGGGGATAGTACATTGACATGGGCTAGTGCTTTTGTTGTTCGTTAGGCCTACTCATCTTGTTGGCTGACGAAAGTAAATGTGGACATCCAATATATTCAATATGCGCCTTGATAAGGACACGCACAGTTACATCCCGATGTGTGTCTTCACTTGTATCCTGTGAGAAAGACCCTATCACATGACAGAGAACCATGTGAGTGAGAGGTGCTTGGGCACCAGCCAGGAGAAGGGAATTGTAGGGCCAACGTTCGCTGGCTAGAAAAGGCAAAAAAACTTTAGGGGGCATTACGGCCACACAAAGGGGATGCAGCAGGGAGATTCAAGGCATTTCAAGTGCTTGTCAAATTGTGAATGAAAGCCTTTCATGCGACTATTTTCAAATCACCATTAGTCGTCAT